>NC_135500.1:156588474-156750974 GCF_052857255.1 Amblyomma americanum
TTATATCATTCTGAACAACGCATGCGAGGCAAGAAAGGTGTGGAGTTGTGATGGCCTAAAATACACACCAAATATGCCTTAACATCCTTTCTTCACCTGCTTGCTTGTAGAATAAATACTCAGGAAGTATGCTCCACAAAAGTTTGTAATTGAATTTTTCTTCTGGAAGACTTATAACGAACGACATGATGGCGGCCATTTGCTTGGAACAGAGAGGAACTGTTAGAGTGCATAAGGTACTACGCTCGAAATCAATCGCGGAATTAGCAGAGCTTTAGCAAATGTACATGTATATCTGTATCGTGATGACGAAATAATTTGAAGATCCTTGAGACTACTTTATATTCAGATAATTTGTTTCCCGCAAGCATTCTTAAATTCCCAGTATGATATGCAGCGTCTGGGCTAACCAACCTCAAACTCAACAACAGAGAAGACTGCGTGTCAAAAATAGCTACAACAAGTGCGTGCCATCAGCAGCGTAAGTACATCATGGAGGTCAAGCTGAAGACTACTTTTTTTTTTGTATGGCACAAGAATGCTTAGTTCGGGCTTGCAGTAATCACAGCACACGTCTTCACGACTTAGCTTTTTCTGGCGTTCATGATTTCTTTGCTTTCTAGGTATGGCTATTCCCACGCCATCTAGCACTCAAAAAAGGACACTCGGTCTACAACTTTGTCTTCCCATCACGTCAACGCCTGCCACCTACGCAGGAGCTCCGCGAAGTCGCTACGTCTGCCGCCTTCGAGCTGAACTTTGCTTGACCTTCTGCCGCTGTGCTCTTGGTGTTGTAGATGAGTGCGTGCACCGAAAGGCAGCCCTCGGCACGGCCGCAATAGATATCAAGCAAAGCTCTATTGCCCTGAGGCAGCCTGTCACTCGGAATGCTGTCCACGCAAGGATGTGTGCTCCGCACATATCGCGACGGACTTCGTCCGATTCCTGAGTTTGCGCATCCACGTCTACTACCTCGCTGATCCTGGCGTATTTGTCTGTCGAGAAGTGCTACCTCGAGAATTGCCGTAACCTGTTCCCGAACTTGGGACGAAGCAAATAGTAAAACCGAGGCAAACACTCACAGGTCACTGTAGGTTTGAGTCCCGCTTTATCATAATGTTACGTAATGCGAACTACGGCGTTTCGTCATAAGTTCTGCGAATGCCAGATAGCAAGGCATATCATGTATAAAAAACAGCGGATCATCGCTGTACAGAATTCACCACTTGATGTTTGTTTTCTGGGAACGTTAATCAAATCAGATTTTATGTTCTGGAATGTTTTTGAGAAAAAATCTTGACACATCTTTTAATATCTCTGCTTTGTAATAGCGAATAATAAATGCATTTTAGGAATTTCCCATTCATGCTACTTGACAATTTTCGGTGCTTTATTTCGCCCATGCATTCGTTTCGCAGATTATCTTAAACAGCTTCTGAAAGGCTATACAGGCGAAATGGGGGCTGGCCCTACCTGTAGTATCCGTTTCTCCAACTCTCCTCAACGCTGCTCCGCTAGCTGTAACGACTGATCCGCGCACCGGAATTGGACCCTATAATTCCAGGGCTTGCAATGAAACCCATGTTCTTCAACACCGTGCGCAGAGCTCTAAATCGAAACCATGAACTCCGAAACTGGCTGAACCCAACCACGAAACATACTTTCTGTTCATAAACAGGGCATTGTTAAACTGCATTTTTAGGACAATGGCAGTCAAACCATCAACAAAAAACATCAAATTTTGAATCGAAAATGCCGCCTGATACAGGTTCCGAGATTGTAAAAGTTATTCAGCTGTAATACGAGTAGTCCTAGTAGACATGGGAGTATATGAAGTAGTAGTAGCTTCGTAAGACGAAATTTAATGGCGTCACACCGCTACCTCCATGCGAAAATGTTTTCCCAGTAAATGTAGCACTTCGTGCATTCAGGTGGTACACACTGAGAAGTATTCGGCGTAACCATGTGACTAAAATACCTGCGCATTGAAGTGAGAATTCTCAACAGAGGCCGTCAGCTTGCTCTTTGGTTTCTTTGTCACGTAGAGATAGTAAAAAATCGTATTTTTTTTGTTCCATCTGAGCCCGACGTGCTTAACTTAGTTGCATAGTGTGCAAGCAATTTACAGCTCTCAAAGATTCACGTTCGCATTCTGCCTAAATTGCTTAAGCGAGTCTCGAATGCCGTTGCTAAGTGTTTGGATAGAATTCTAAAGCTACGCTCTAATTGTGAGTGCCTCACGAACTTTGCTTTCATTAGATCAGCAAAACACTTGCACCGTAAATCCAGACTACGCTTTGTTAAAAGGCCTCAGGATTTGGCCCCACGAAAAGCCGGCATATAAAGGGGTTGTCAGAGCGCAGCGTATGTGCCCGGTATCGGCAGCGCATTTTTTCTGAGTGTTGTGAAGGTACGAGAGGTCCTCATTTCTGTTCCGTCATAGTTCTTCCAGCTTTAGAGCTGCGTTCTCTAAGCGTCCTTGCATTTATAGCAGCAAATATAGATTTACAGCTATTTTTCAATGCACCGCAACCAAATGAATCTTTTCTATAAGACATGTTATGCGTAACTAGGCGCAGAAGGCGGATACTGCAATCGATGAAATGCCGCAGGCAGACTCATTGATTTAAAAAATGAAGAAAGGAACGTAGGTAGTGCTTGGCTGGAAGGCAGAAAGTATTTTTGCCTGTTTGTACACACACTTGCCTCTGTGATAAATGATTTTTTTCTTACGAGGCGTTGCTAAATTATTTCGTGCGCAAATAATAAAATAGATTTGCCGCAGTTTAGTACATGACAAAATAATGGCATTTTAACTTTGTTCAAAGAAACTTTTCCTGTTCTTCCCGACGTGTAACCAGCTGGCAAAATAAACATTTTTCAAGAACGCAACACGCAGAAATGCTTAAATTTTGTATAAAGTTATACGAATAACCAATTGTGACAACTGAACACTTTTGTTTACCGAGGACGCTTGGTCGACTGGGCTGCCCAATAGCGAATCAGGTGGCATGCAGAATTTCCCGTTTTCGCAAAACACACTTTCATATTTACACAGTTTGAATTGGCCACTTTTCAATCTTAAAAAAAAATCTTGCCAGCCTCATGTTAATATTCAGTAGAGACGCGGTGGTTCATTGCAAGAGAAACTCTAAGAGGATGCTAAACGTAACAAAATGTCACATTTTGTCTCGCTCTACACTGGCTGGATGCTTCTAATCTAGCCGTCAGGAGGTGAAAACTGTTTGGGCGTAATATATTATTTCCCAGGGGCAATAGATGATACAAAAAGCAAAGTCTCTTTTAACTCCGCATATTTCTAGTAAGATGCTAGAAAATGAGTCGATCTTGATGATATTGCAGCAGCTGGTTTTTGCCCCATTTAGCGAATGTGTTAGCGTTCATATTATTCATCCGTGCTCTTTTACAGGCTTATTGATGTGCTTATTGACGAGGCGCTATCATACGTCGCATAAACTGAAATGATGTGTAAACGCATGGGTAAATGTCTAGAAATGTCAGTGCAAATAAAATGAACAAGGGTTGAGAAGGAGCTTCAGTGCGCTAGTCAACGTTAGGATAAGGAAATTGGTGTTCGTCTCACGAGGAGAATAGAAGACCAGGAGAAGCCTTCCTGTTGAAACGTTGGCTAGTGGACTAAGGCCCCATGCGGGCCACTGTTCATTTTATTTTCTGCTATCTCAGATCCCACCCTCCTGCCTTCTCTCTGCCGCAGAAAGTGTCAGGTAATGATTGAATGGCAAGCTCTGTATTTATCAATAATGGTAATTTCCAGAAATTTTGATGAGAATTACGAGTCGTTGCAGCCCTACATCAATAATTTCGACGCAATTCGCGGAAAGGGAGTTTCATCTGCAGTGACAAACCGCAATATTTTCGGTTCCCATTTGTTCAGTATGCGAAGAAGTGAATTCACAGAGCTGGAACATGGCCGCCTTGAAAAAGTTTGCAGTAACATGACTTGTTGTCGTGGCTCCTCCACATCGTGATGCATTTGGATCGAAGACAGTTAGCTCCGCTTCCCCTGCTTCTGGCGTCTGCCTGCTAACATGCGGAAATGAGTCCTGTCGGGCAGGAGCAGTGGCGAGTAGACGTTTAGTTAGCAACGAGCTCTTTCCCTTAGTAGTGGGCTGCGGCGATAAGTTCTTGGCAGGAAGAAGGATCTGGGAAAGTAAGGAAAGGCGCTAACTTGTTTTTATGTTAGTTTTCCTTCCAAGTTTCTTTTCCCTGATACTGGTAGTCAGGAAGTTAGGCGGTTGGGCTGCAGCCAGCCTCATTAGGAAAAAAATATTTGCAAGTAGTAAGTACCAAGGTCGCTTAGAACATCCGCTATTCTTTCATTTTTATTCCTACATGCTTTTATCTTTCTTTTCTGCGAGTGACATGCCGTAATCCAGGAGACTTCCGATATTTTTTTATTGAGCTCTAGCATGTGATTAAGGCTGCTTTCTTTGAGATTAAGTTTGCTCGTTGACTCCAACTTGTGATCCGTGAAGGGCACGGTCTTGTTGATCATATATCGCTGCTCAAGAGAGCGAATTGCGGGAAGTTTTCCAAGGCACGACTGTAATAAAGTCTAATAAATAATTTAAGGTATAGAAGAAATAGACGCAACTCCCTCGCCCATGTCTATTGTCGATCTTCGTTCGTCTTAACTTTAGTCCCAAACGATAGTCGCAAACGATAGTCGCAAAATTGGAGCAGTTGCTCGGTTTGCCGCCGAATGAAATTTAGACTTGCTATCACCATCGCAGCAAGATTACATAAGTGCGGCAAGTGCTGCGGGGGCACAAATTTGCGAACTATCGTTCGCTTCGCATGCCGCCCCTGTTGGCTGGCGTGTGTTCGTAGTGCGCAGTAACTTCTGAGCCAAGGCCGTGCAGCAGGGGGCGTCGTGCATAATCATATTCAGCTTTTCGCATGACAGCACTGCATGTGGAAAAGTGTGGTGGCGTAATCCCTTTGCAAAGGTTGTAACAAAGCTCCTGTAGAAGAGCTGATTTGCGGGTAGAGGTGTTCCACTTTCGTTCGTTTTCTGTTATTCGCCGAGAGTGCTTGGAGGTTTGCATTTCATAAGTAGGACTTAAAACAGCTGGCATTCAGTGGAGTTTGCAGTCGGGAAGGACAACAGAAACTTTCTTTTCGTTTTTCCAAGTTACACAGTCACCTTTTAGCCCAAGAGCAAACTCTGGCAGTGTGCCCACGAGAATTTGATGAGGGCTGGCGTAGCATCTTGTCATTTAAGGATTAGGAACATCATTGAAATTTACTGAGGAAATCTAGGAACCCCAGAGATTGTTACACATGTTCTGTTCGATTGCGTATGTAGTATGTTTAGACGCATAGCACCGCGTGCGATTGCAGTGACGGCCTTAACAGCCTGGCACAGCGGCACTTCGGAAACGGTGGCGAAGGCAAAAAGAAAAATATTATAATGCGAACTAGTGTTCTCGGAAGCTTTTTTCCTCTCCTTTGATCTGCTTCACTCTATTCGACAATTGATTTCGTTGGAAATATGACGAACTCCGCAGGGGCAACAAAATCCTTGTTTTAGAAAAGATTCCTCGGTGTCACTGTTGCTTCCGATACAAATTAATAATCAAACGCGGTCCTGATACCAAAAGGAACCTCGTTTTCCATTCGTCTTGAATGCAGTTGAAAGTCTGTTAACAAAATTTTGAAACAAAATACAATAAAGTCGCCTCTTTTGTGTGCAGTTTTTAACAGTTGTTATTTACTTACTATATTTAGCATGATAAAGTTGGTTGTCAAGGAAAACACTTGAGTAATATATTTAAAATTGCAGATATTTGGTTCCCCTATGTTCGTATTCACGAATCTGTTTTTTGTTAAACAACACCACGGGCTTCTTCAGGAAACCAGAAACCACAAAATAGGGCTTTAACTGCAATCTGACAGGTCATTCTATCAACGCCTAATTAATTTTTGTTTTTGGTAGCATTCATTGCCTGCACAGAAAACATTATAAGGTCATGAAATCTAGAAAAGTTCTGCTAAAGTTAAAGACACAAATTTTGCTCTATCTTATTAATAATTTTGTGAGCATCCTTTCTTAAAGATGACAAGTGGGAGAGAAGCGACGCAGAATGCGTTAATTAGCAATCAGGGGTACAAACAATCATTTCCATTCCCCTATGACTCTTTAAAAGAAGGGATGTCTTTCTTTGCTTCTGCGTTGCCTACTGATTTAGAAAGAGACAGCCACCTTTTTCTAATAAGACAAGATTTATTGAATTAGATGGCAATGTATTGGATGTTTCTGACTTTTGGTGGTAATTAGGGCAGAAAAAACAGGAATGGCTTATTTTCTAAATCTAATTTTCAAATTCAAATATACACAGCTTCAGTCAAAGGTGCCTCAGTTCCAGCGTTTAAAGAAGCTGTCATCTCATTGAGCTATGTAGTAAAAAGAAAGAGTCTTTTGCTTGCTTGTCAGTTAGAATAGTGCACTTTCGTTCATTCAGCTTATTTGAGGAGACGTCGTGAACATGGCGGCCACTTGAACTAATAATTTTGCATTAATCTGTTTATTCAGATTTTGTCGCCCGGTTTACAAGAAGATGCTGAGGATGTCAACCTTTAAGAGTTAATATGTGTCAGTTCTTCCATTTTGAAAATGCAAATGAAGAGAGGGAAATAGGTTCCGAAGCTAGGCTACCTCTTGGAGAGCTCGAAGAGATATTTCTTATAGTTCAGAAAAATTAAGTTCGGCGAAGAAGGAAATTATTTGCCGAATAACCTACTCACGTCGACGAATCATAGAGGAGATCTGAGCTACAACGCTGTTCACATGCTTGAACACCTCATAATTATCCACCGAAGGCAAAATAGTGAAATTACTGCTGTCAGTAGGAGAGTCTACTAGTAACCACAGACTGCTGGTAGGCATTAAAGGCTGTGAGAATTGCGCTGCCGGGAAATATTCCGCAACCAACGTAATACCCATCGTCGTATTGCAGAACTTACCTTGCAGTGCTCACTAAGGAACGTCGGGCGGTAAAAATTAATCCGGAGCTCTCCCCTACTGCATGCCCCACGGCTTGTTCTTGGTTTTAGCAAAAAAAAAAATCTCTTTATTTTCTATTGACTGGTGTACAGTTCAGAACATTATTTTTTCTCGTTTGTGTCGTATCTTGACAAATATATAGGTTAACCTGATTATCGAAGCAGTTTTGTGTCATATTTAATTTATGATAATCGTCATGTTGGTGTTGCCGCTTTCAATACTGAATTTTGCTACTAGTGTAATTTAAAAATTATTATAATGAACAACAACAAAATTTCATGTGAAAAATCTATGTTCCTTTCTAGCCAGGCATATATCACTCACGTGACTACATTATTAATGAACATCCTTTTCGCTCGCCCGAATTCACCAACAAAAAAGGAATAGAGAATATAGATATCCAAGGGCCAAATTTTAGAAACCTCCTTACATCAGTGAGCATGCCTTAACAGGGGCATTGCCTTCCTTCGGCCAATTTTTAAATACAACTTACTAAGGAGCCCTTGGTAACGCTACCATCATACTCTCTTGCATCTCTACATGGCCAGCACGAAAGATTCACTGCACAACAACTCGCTCTGCGTTTGCGCAGTATGGCGCCTCCTGCGGCTGCGGCGACGCCGAATTCACAGTATCAGAGTGAACATTCACTGCGGCCTGCGCACTGCCGCTGCAGTGTAAACAAATGGATGTTGCCATACCAACTACGTTTTACTGGAAAGCAATCCAATGTACTAAAAAAATACGCGTAAAATGCAAAACGAGCGCACAGAAGCATACGTACCTCAAAACAAACACAAGGTTATAGATGTGAACTTGTTTTGCTTCTAAATTAGCAAACGTTATTCTAATATTACGCCGTATCCTCGACCCCAGAGGCGTACAAGCATCTAGTCGTGGCTCGGACTGCCTCCTTACCGAAGGAGCGGCTAAGGAAGGCTAGAAGATTAGGCGGCTGCCTTCAACGCTTCCTTCAGTTAAGGAAGCATGGAAGATTCCAGATTTGAGTTACGCAAACCGTGTAAGCTATGCAGCGTTCTGAAATTCCGCTCCTGGTGTTTTTAACATGAGTGGCTCTGCGTGCGCTTTCTTCTTGTGATTATGTTAGCTCATGTAAAGAGCGCGTGACTGTTAGCCTCTAACCTGCAGATATGCTTCTTTATGCCGTACCGGCTTAGGTTTACTATGCGAAAGCACTTCGAGGCTATGTCGACGGGACCGTGTCACCAAAGTGTGTTACCAAAACGTGTCCGCAGAGATTGTGACGTTCTCAGAAGAGGCAGCATCAAACAAATGATTGCGATCGATAGAGGACAATGTAAGGATTATGTGCAAAAATTTGTCAATAGGATGATTAGTATTTAATTAGAGCCAATAATGTAAAAAAAATACGTCGAATTAACGCGGACATTGATTTAGTGAGCGGACAGGAAAACATCCGTCGACGGCAAAACAGTAACAAAATATGCAAAGAAGGAAAAATAAAGTTTGAAATGGAGTGAAATGTGTTTGATGAGCGATAATTCACACCTATAACGTTTTGATTGGCGTAGAATACTTAATTAATGAGAAGCAAACGCCAACGGACTCAAAGAGGAGCAAAGAGAGGCGACGAGTGTCGAAGAAGCGTCAATGATTTCGCATTCCTCAAGTGCGGGTAGCCGCAGTGATCTCTAAAGTTTTTAACTAAGCAGCTTCATCTGCACCTCTGACAAGGACGAGATTAAAATTCCAGAAGCCTCCACTTGTTTATTCTTGCTGGCACCTGCAAATATTAAGCCATCGAACAGAAGTGAAAAAAAAAATGGTTTTGGGCAGCGAGCTGATTTTCTCGACTCATGTCTCGACTTCAGGCAAGAAGAATAAACTAAACTTGAGCAGTACTTTGCAGCAAACAGCTGGCTTTGCAACTTTTTATGCAACACACACACACACACACACACACACACACACACACACACACACACACACACACACACACACACACACACACACACACACACACACACACACACACACACACACACACACACACACACACACACACACACACACACACACACACACACACACGCGCGCGCACACACACACACACACACACACACACACACACACACACACACACACACACACACACACACACACACACACACACACACACACACACACACACACACACACACACACACACACACACACACACACACACACACACACACACACACACACACACACACACACACACACACACACACACACACACACACACACACACACACACACACACACACACACACACACACACACACACACACACACACACACACACACACACACACACACACACACACACACACACACACACACACACACACACACACACACACACACACACACACACACACACACACACACACACACACACACACACACACACACACACACACACACACACACACACACACACACACACACACACACACACACACACACACACACACACACACACACACACACACACACACACACACACACACACACACACACACACACACACACACACACACACACACACACACACACACACACACACACACACACACACACACACACACACACACACACACACACACACACACACACACACACACACACACACACACACACACACACACACACACACACACACACACACACACACACACACACACACACACACACACACACACACACACACACACACACACACACACACACACACACACACACACACACACACACACACACACACACACACACACATTGGTATGGTAAAACGCCAAGCGCGCTCAAGCGCTGTGAGGTGAAACGAACTGTGTTTGCAACTGGGCAGATCCATTGTCCGGAGAAAGGCGACGAAGACCAATTCCAGCGGTGTCCAGATTTTTATGTCGCAAGCCAGACATAGCATTGCTCACGAAAGGGTCGTTGCGGACAATGAAGTGATTTCTTAAATTGTAACGGTGATGGGGCGGCATATACACCAGCTGTATTTGTTCTCTCTCATATAATACTTTCTTGGAAGAAGTCATAAAAAAAGATTAACGCGTGCCATCGAGGTCTACGAGTGGTAGAAGAGAAATGACGCTGAAAGCATTGTGCGGTCTTAAGTGTCATACAAGAAGAATGGATTGGAAATTATTTTCCTTTGAAGCCGGCCCACTGCAAATCGACATAGATGAAACACCCTATACTGTCTAATGATTAGACTCTGCAGTAGGCAGAAACATACGCGCCGTTCGAGACACGCAGAAAACTAAGCTAATGCTGGGAACTTTGTGCCACTGCAATATTTTTGTAATTGACGAAGCTTGGTCTGTGGCCTTTGAAATATTGCAGAGAAAATGTTCTTTATGAGCGCTTACATCACAAGTGTCCACTGTCTTTTTCCTTCGAAGCGACGTGAAATCAGTGATTGAACGCAGTCTTGTACGACTGCGATTTTCGCGACGCTGTTCAATTCATCACTGAGCCACAAAGCCAACTCTTCGGGCAACAATGAAGATGGCTTATGGTCCTCATTTCAATTAATTTAAGCAATCAAGTAAGCCTAATCGGGCAGTCGTCTTTGTGTAGACCTGCTCTTTCTCAATTTATTGTCAATAAAATATACCTCGATAGTGGCGCGCTGCGTTCTTAGACGACGATACTAGAAGAGTACTACTGCAAGGTCCGATAACGAGGGCTGTGAAATGGAAGCTTTTTCAAACATTGCCCCAACACTTCTTTCTCTCACTTATTCTCATGCTCCACCCCTTCCCTCAAAGCGCAAATAACGTGTCTAAACTCAATAAAAGAGCCACCTTGCTTTTTCTTTCTTCATAAACACGTGCTCCTATTAGATGACGTATCGCTGATTGGGCTGTTTTACTGTCACGCTCATTTTAAATCGATAACATACAGGTGTGTCACTCTGCCTTGCGAACATTATTGTTGACTGACATAAATTTTTAATGAGGCTACTGCGGAGAAAAACGCCTCAGTTCTATTCTAACATTGGTCCTCATGAAATTGAAATGTTTTGTTGAGAGTTCTACCGCGCACAGTTTCTGAAAGACCGCGTTCTACAAGTTTATTTTTTTTAAAGAAGCCAAAGTGAATACTTGAAATAAAATGTTTTGCTCACTTGGCAATTCTCTTTGAAAAGCACAGGTATTCCACTGAAACTTCAGTTAAAATCATTGTTATTTTCGGAAGAGGTCGGAGAAGAGCCCATATAGTTCGTTTCGGAAATTTTCACTTCGGGTTTGATGAGTTCTGTTCAGAGAGAAGCTGGTGTGAAGCTTTGAAAAAAAAAAGTTGCTTATTCTTAAAGGTCGCTTTCTGGTACGCAATGCAAGTTCCGTAAACTCTCCTCTTGTCTTATGCAAAGTACATTATTATAGTAGCAAAAAATATGTAAAAGTGATTTCAGACGAAAGGTGCGCAATAATGGCAAAACTGATTGGATTGGATCTGGAAAGTGAAGCCCGGGGACACGACGTCTCACACGGTGATTGGCGGTCCCCCGTCAGTCACAGTGGATGCTCTGTCTAGGCGAAAACACTAATGCTAATGCATACTCTGCTGCATCAGTCGCATTGACTGTCTATAATTTTTTGCTTCAGAAGCACATAGTATGCAGCATATTCCAACACGCTTTTTCTTTACAAGGTCTTTCCTGCTCAGGCCCGTCAGACGACGGCAGAATATTGCGTGTTTTCCAATGCTTTCCGGTCGACATGCCGTGGTATGCGCACGCGTACCCATATTTCAATGCGCAAGTTTTCAGATGAAGGAGACTTAGAACGAAAAGGAGGTTGGAGTGAAGGAAATTACACAAGCTGTGACTGCTTACTTGTATTTTCAGAGCTTCGCACTGGGAAGGCTTCTTGACTTATTTCCGTACTGTCATCATTAGTTTTCTTCCTGGAAAAACACGATCAATCTGAAAGGGTAAGCAGGACTTCTCAATATCGGTGGTGAAAGCTAGCTCAGGGGCCCATTAATTTTTTGTCCTCTGAGCCAATATTACAAGAAATTTCTTTCGGATGTGGCAGTGCTCGTAGCCCGAAGTTCTGCTGCGGAACGTAAAATAGACATTAATCTCTTAAACATATGACGACACATCGCAAATGCCAGAAACTTTTTCGCTACATTTAGCGTCGAATATCCATTCAGGCTTCTCGACAGGGAATTCTCTATGGGTCCTTCATGCTTTACTTCGCATTAATCTCTGTTTTTTTTTCTTATCGTTCCTGAAACCTTCTTACCTGAGGGAGCGTAATTTTTTCTGAGATATCCTTCAAATACTTTCAAACAATGTATCTAGACGCGCATTTTCCCAGAGTAATTTACTTGTTAGCTGCCTGGAAGATTGATATCGTGATTGTCAGATGCGTACTTCCTTTTACTTGACCTGCCTGAACAAATTACAAAGTATCAATCTTAATACAGAAATTTCATTGGTATGGCGGTCAGCTGAACGTTTAAAAATTGTCCTTTCTTCCTTTGTCAAGAATTACGAAACCATACTAATTTTTAAAAGCACCATTTTGTAAGAAGGGTTCAGAGAAAATAGCTGTCTCGTTAAGCCTTAAAGCGGACATAGTTTATTGCGGGCAATCTTTGCACAGGCTCACGAAAAGCCTAACGGGACAAAGGGAAGGACCAGACGTAAAGAAGGCGCACTATAAGTGAAGTACTAGTTCTGCTTCGTGGACAATAGCCCAATAATCATAATTACAAGAACAAGAAATCAAAGGTGCTTACACATCTAAACAAATTACAAATGTATCAGAACAGCTTAGGCGTACAGAAACTGAGAACGAACAATAATGAGAGTTTTGCATACTTTTCAATGCAGTGTTTTAGGTGAACATTGTTAGAGAGTCTGAGATAATTACCTGGCTTAATAAGTTGGACAAACTTTGTGACGCGCTTACGCAATGGAAAGCTCCAGTGGCGATACCAACGAGATCATTTGGTGATCCCTAGGTTCCAGTCTTCACGCTAGTTGAAAAATTAGCAAATATCCGAGTTATCTGCAGGTAATTCTATACGGTGATCCCGATTGATTACGCGGACGGTCACTATTTGGGCACTGAACGCAGAATGCTTAAAAGGTGTCTGGCGTAAAGTACCTACTCTCTTTAGCCTTGCCACATTGTCAGAAAACAAATATAACAATGCACAGAACTTCGAGGAAAATAAGAGGGACAAAAAAGAACTTAGCCTTCTGTAGCGTTGCGAGAAAAATAGTTTGTTTGGTAGTATTTTTGTCAAACTGAACCAAACTCTACAGCTTTTATTTGCGCATGCAATGGTGACCGTACAAAGAGCATTCACTGAGGAGTTCAGTAAGAATAATATCTCTGTAATTAGTGTTGAGGGGGGGGGGGGAGATCAGGCGCTTGCTTGATAGAAAGGAAAATGCGTTAAATGAAACAAAGGTCAAAATAAGGAGAGTTTTTCACAAAACTTAAAGCAAACCGTGGAGAGAGCTACGCTCTAAGGTGGTGCAGTAACTAGTTCCAATGACTGAAAATATGGAGCAACCCAGGGACGATAGCTAAATGTACAGGAAATATAAAAGAAAACAAAACTACTGAGGTTTCATTATAATGAGTGAAAACTAGGTTTTGTAGTTCAAACCGAGCCCTGCTGCAAAACCCAGTGCGTGTGGAGTTCAGTCTTTCAGTGCTGTGCCGTATTATGAGCCCTTTTTGTGGCGCTGAACACTAGGATGTGGCGTACCGCTACTCTCGGTTTTGTGGAGCACATGTTGCGGGGAGAAAAAAATCATAGCCCAAATAGAAAAAAATCTAACATTACTATTAACAATAGAAAGAGTAAAAGAGATCAGGTGAAAAGAAGGGCACCTTGGAACGAAATGAACCACCTTCGAATCCTCAGCTAGAAAAACTGTCCCTTTGTTCGTTGTGCTCAGTTACCATCCACCTGCCTCAACGTACCAGAAGACCACGCAATAGCCGAACGACAAAGCGGCGCGAAATCGTATTCAAAGACGCAATGAGAAGGCGGTCAATGTAAAAGCGAAACATACAACCACTGCTAGCATAGATTTGTGGCATGGCGTTGGATCATCGACTATGCATTTTTTTTCCGACTAAATTCAGAGTCAGTGTTCACAAAGTCGTGAAGACACTTTAATGGCAGCTTCAGAGAAAAAGTGAAAATATTTAAAGGACACGTCTCTGTTAAACGAGTCCACGATTCCCTTAACCACGAATTTTCGTTCACCAGTCCCGCTCTTCCGCCTAAGAACAAGAAACATCTTTTTTTGTAACAGTAACAGAAAGCGATCCTCATACGTTAAGGAGAACGTTGCAAAACGCTATTATGCAGGGATGAGGCTTTAAGCTCCAATCATGCTGAAGCGCGTCCAGTTTTCTCTGAAATGACGCAACCTTCACGGACCAAGTGATAAACTTCAACACTCAGCACAAGTCCGGATTGGTGCTTAGTAAAACTGATCTCTAGCGCAGACCGATGAATTGATGCAAAGAATTTACGGGCAGTTGCGTTAGTACACCTTTAGCAAAAAAAACAACAACAACCAAGTATCCTTATTAAGTTCCGAGCTTTCCTAGGGTAACTCGGCAAGATAGAAACATGGGTGAGTTTTTGATGACTTATGTTGAGGCGCTACATCAACGAAGACGGAAGAGAAGACATTTGACGCGTCATTATTGCATCTGGTTTATGAGAGAATGTAAAGAAAAGCTTATACACTCTGCGGCAACAGCAAAGACGAGTCAAACAACAGCAAAAAGAAAAAAAAAATTATGAGGCTGTTTGAATCCCTGCGGATAATCAGTTCTCTTGTGTGACAGCGAAAGTGAGGGCGGGCCTGGAACTTCAGCACACTACCGCGACTCCTTTTGCGCTACCCAGAATGCCATGTCAAAAAAATTTGCTCACACGTAATGACTACCACACCCATGCTGTCGTTGAAACGTTCTAGATGAAAGGAGAAGGCATTTTCAATCGCCCTAAGTGAAAATTTGTGAAAAGCGCCTTCAATACATGGCAAATACAACATTGCGGAGTGCCGCTTACGGGCCTTCTTTGGATTTTATGCTTGTTTAGTTATTTTATTAATTGTTTATTTGGCGTGTTTGAACGGACAGTTCCTGCCATGATATCCATCTATCCTTGCTTTGTTTTGATTTTTTCCTCGGCCAAATAAATATGCGTGTGTTTTTGTTTAGAGCCAAGTGACAGATTAGCTTTGCCGCGGTAATATTTTCTTTCCGTTGTTACTTTTTCGTGCTTTTATTACAGATCTACAACCTTAAACTTTACTTACTCTAGAGCTTAGTGGTTTTGCGTGATTGTTATAGTTCGCATAAATCACGATCACGATGGCCCGGACAAATAGCGCACCTGAAATGGCGAACTAGAAAAGCAGGGCGCCGACTGAGACGTTCCCGGCACGCATGTATACAAAGTGATTTTCATAAGTAAATGCTTTTTGTGATGTTTTGATACCTTCTTAAACAAGTTCTGCCTACCAGTTCCTGTACGCTATCACTCTCATTATACCTAGCACTAAATATTAATGTCTTTATATGATGCTTTCTCTACCTCGCGTGTTTCTTTCTGTAGCTTGAAGGGGAACTGTCAGATGCACCTTGATTCTGTTTGTTACACTCTTTTTGTTTTTATGACAAAGTTGCGCATCCTGAATGGCAGAAAACTATTTAATTCCCAAGAATCATTCAATAGTTGGGAATTTTTAATTCTAGGTTGTTTGCTGTTTTAAACAGGGCTCAAAACCTCAAGCTCCTTCACAAGAATTCCCGGAGAGCTCTTTTCTAGTGTATTTTGCCGCTATGTGAAAACTTTGCGCTCTTAAAGTATCATGCGCTTTTTAGGATTTAAACGTCCTCACCTAGCTTGTTCCTACGCTTTATTTTATTTTTGTTATTAATTCACTACTTTGCCCGACGTGAGACTAACGACCATAGGGGCGGATAGCAAACAAGTCTGCAGTGTTCTTAGAAAACTATCGTCCAAAAAATGTGCACCTAAGGAGAAAGACGGAGCATCATGGAGACTTAGTCCCGGCAGAAGCCTGTTTTCAAGCTCTAACAACTCAGTGGCCTGGCAACAAGAAAAAAGACTAGTTTCTGCCCGGTGGTTGCATGCGGTATATCCAAGACTTCCATTGAACGCCCAAAACGAAAGAAGTTCGTCGAAGAGCTTAAACATTTGTTTTTTTTTCGCTGGATGCTATGGTCCCTCCTCCATGTGCCTATTGGCAGAGGGAGATAAGACGACGAGGAGAATAGCCGGAAATGCTGCAGTGCAGAGAGAAAAAAAGAAAAATGAAAAAGGATTCTCCTCACTTGAGGAAGAAGTTGGGCTTGAAATCAAGGCAGAAAGCTGGACTAGTTGATGTGTCATCATTAATTAAAAACACTAGCGCATGTAACTAGGACAGAGACATAGACGAAAACAGGTTGAGCGCTCGTCCTGTCTTCTATGTCTGTGTCCTAGTTACATGCACTAGTCTTTGAAATTAATTAAGGAGCTTGAAGTTTGTTTGCTAGAGTTCGTTTGGCAATGAAGCCCTTTTGTTGCATTAATACACACCAACAACAGGCAAACGTTCGTAACTTGCAGGACTCTGGAAGAACGTCAAAATTGAAGTGCACAGGGAAGGAAAGGAAAGAGAAAAACAAGCCGAAGGACCAGTCTTAAAAGTTTTATGGTATTTTTCTCGAACGAATCAGCGAAGAAGAAAAAAAGCTTCGCCTTCGAGGTTGCGTGTGACTTATTTAAAACTAGAAACTATAGTGCTTGCTCTGCGGTGAGTCAGGATGAAGTGAAGGATATTCCAAAGGTACTGTAAAATGATCACTTACGATCGTTGTCGGCAGTGATGCATAAAAATTTCTTACGAATTCCTTACGGAAATTTCTTAACAGAGAGAACACCCTCCAAGTCTTGAAGCGGTCAAAACTTGTTGCGAGAGAAGCTTGTTGGACTATATCTTTTAACGCGGAAATGTTTTTCTGCGATGCTAATTCCTGTGGCGGAGATTTAATATGAACAGAGGGAAGAAATATGCAATTTTATTCACTGCACAAAGAAGGTACGCCAAAAAGACATCGATATTTATGTCGTTTGCACATATCACTGGGATGAAAAGAGACTGATAACAAGGTTTACCCAAAGAGAAACTAAACGGCTGACGGGGGAGAAAAGGCAGGGAAAGGGTACGGGATTTTAGTCATGGTTTAAAGAACGGATGCTCTGCAACGAGCCTAACCTTGGAACAAGAGCCCGCTGGTAGGTTCGCCACGCCGTTTACACTGTGGGCAAAATCCTGTAGACTGCCCACCTCTATCATGCCACTTCCTTAGCAGCCATTGGTTAAGCCGCTTGGGCGGAACCAAGCGCTTAACGTCCGTACAATTTTGTTGATCCACTCCTACATGCTGCGGTCTGTCAAGCTTACCTGTTATTACCAGTAAGATGTCCGGTGCCGTTACTTAATCCTTATTGTAGCAGGCCTCATGGAGCCATGACTTGTCGGGTAATGAACAGCTTGATATTTAAAGCCGGATAATGCGCCCATTGGCCCCAAGTGTCTCGCCCCCAGTTCCGCGCCTTCTTCTGGTATTATGAGCGTCACCGAATTGACATCTGTAAGGCTTAGGAGAGAAGAACTGCTTATATACAAGTTTACGTGGTTAACGTAGGACTATGAATGTTATCTTGAAAAGGAAGTGAAGATGTGGCGTAGCCGAATACTTGAGCGACATCGAACGAGGGCTTTGAGCCTAAAGTTGCCTTTTTGGGTGCAAAAAGGTTTTCCTAGGCTTGTACCTTATTGATAGCGGAGTTCCTAAATTTGGTGTGACACGTTACTTGTTAGAACGATAACGAAAATTTGTTCTAGGAAAACCATAATTACTGGTCGAGCTCGTCAAAAATCTGCAGGACTCATAATTGCTTTGGCACACGCCTGCTCGGCATGAGTTATCGTTTTGATGGGGGGGCTTCAGAAGTAAAATGAGAAATTTGAAAAAAAAAATGACTTTTTGTTTTTATTTGTGGCATGGAGAGTTGCAAAAAGCGGGCGCGCTCTAGTAGCTCTTAACAAACATAATGAACAACTATTTCAGTCAGAATTGAAATTGAGAAGCTTTGTTCCGCAACAAAAAACTAGAAAAAGCAGGCGTCATTTATTATTATAGGTTGCAAAAAATACGGCCTTACTCAATAAATCGTAATTATTGCTCAATTAATTAAACAAACGAACGTATGCGGCCCGAAATATTGGTCTGCTGCAATCTCCCGTATTGTGATATTTTTTGTTTCCTCTCTAACCTAGCTGGAGCTAAGGCAACAAAAGAAGTGTTGTGTTATTTTGCTCTGCATGATAACGCTGGGTTTTTAAGTACGCTGCTATTCTCTCGTGACCTCTCATCTATGCGTGAAAAATCTGCCTCACCGGGAAAAAAAATTCGTGTAGCTATTTCTAGTGCTCGGAAGATTAGGACAATTCGTTTTTCATTTTTGAAAAAATTCGTAGCCGCTAACTATCAATCATGGTGATGATAGGAGAAAAATGAACTATTCCGTCAGAACGCTCTCCTACATTGCAAACCGAGCAGACGTTAGGTGAGAGTTACTTGTGTACCTGATCATTTTACTCCTTGCAGCGTCGTTAACTTAATTACTTTCAGGCAAGAGAAAGTTTCGTGCGCCTGCGCAGCAAATGAACGTTTTGACTGGTTGGCGTAGGTTTAAGCTTCTCATATTGTCAACCACTCCAGTAACCTTTGAAATCGCGACTGTTGTAAGACATTCCGTTTGCCTGTGGTCGTCAGTTTACATGGCAGAGTACACGATTAGCCCCGACACAGCCGCAAGAAAGTTAGTTGACCACGCTCTTCTTGAGAGACCATTGCTCCAGCGCTAAGTGTTCCGTAAGCACAGACGCCGGAAGTCGTGAGACTTCTTGCGTACATCACCACCCTTTCATATTCAGCCTGCAGGAGTCGCATCAAACTTCTTCTAGAAGTCAGGGGCTATTTGCTTCAGAGACATTTCTCTGTGCTGATCGGCTCGATTGTCAGTTTTTTCTTAATTGTGGTGCTGTCAGTTTCCAACAGCACACCATCGGATCTCAGAATATCAACAGATTGGCTCCTGTAGCGACTGTACTGAGACGAAATTCTTGAAACGCTGCCTTGTTCAAACCGGGCAGGAGACTTAATGTCTTTAGGCCAGCAAATAGAATGTCTTTGGTAGCCTTAGTGCAAAGGAATAGTGAACAAATTATAACAAAAATTCATAAAAATATATTTTCATTTTGAAACTCGGCCGTAGCTGGAAATACATCGTGCGCATTTTCTTGTTTTGAGTATTTTTCTAATGTATTCGATATTTCTGTCAAAAAAAAGCACTTGTTTTTTTTCATCATTTTTTCTAGCGTTCACAATTTCCGAACATTTTACATCTCTGCGTGTCAGTTCTGGTCACGGCCATGGTGGTCCGACTGTGATGGAGAAGTAGTGTCATAACTCCCATGTACTGGAAATTTATTGCACGTCAAAGGAGTCAAAGTAGCTGAAATTATTCGGGACTCCTTCACTTTGGTGTGCCTCAAACACTGAAGTATTTTTGCCTCGCCTGCATTTGCAATTAAAGCACCCAGCGAACCAAAATGTTTTAACACACGCCGCAACTGATTATAAAGTGTAGGTCAACATTTCCAAAGGATGTTTGTGTCTCTGTGACGCGAATTTCAAGGAGAGCTCGATGGCGTTTTTTGTTGTCACGTTCCTGCGACGTCGTCTTGCTTCTGTCCAGGCTGCTGTCCACACTAGCATGCACTTTGAGGCCAGTAAGTCTACCAGAACTTCCGACGGGCACAAGCTTTCTCTCCCTTTTCGTGACCCGTTCCTTGGACGTCAATCTTGCAGATGCGTAAGCAAAGTGAATTTAAGTGAGCCAGGAGCTCTAGATTTCATGCAAGATGAATAGACAACCTTCAAGATAGACATCTAAGGATTCGGGAGAAATTTATTCTTTGCGTCTTGAGGTAACGTAGTTCAAAGCGTTGGGCTGGTCACTTTACAGCTACACTAGCAGTCTTCGCGGTTTAGGAGATCGAAGACGATGCTTTGGGCAGAAAAGAAAAAGGTATGAAAAAAGACCGAAAATAAGAGAACATGAGTACAGAATGAAATAAACCACCGAAATCAATAAAGATGGCTCTAGGTATAGAACTTCCTCACATCCATCTCGAAACTTTGATAACCCAGGTGAGCATTTTGAAGGGTTCATTTTTTCCCTCTGGCTTCAGATAAAAATCCTCATTTGAATTTTTTGCTCAGAAGAGCTCGAGTGAACTGCTTCCTTTGAATACAGAGTTTGAATAATTTTTTAATTTTTGAGTTGGAGAAACAAAATTTTGGCACCTTGTGCCGAAGCCCATCCATCAAATATGACAGCGTTGTTTTCGATCCGTACATCGCCTCCTTTCCAGCTCACTTGTGCGTTGTTGGGCTGTATGGCTTTTTTTTTGCTTTCCTTGTTTTTCGTGTTAGCAATGGCTTCTTCGGTCGCACATTTCTCTCATTCGGGTCGCAGCAGCTTCTGCAGGCGCGATCAGGGGTTTTTCGATAAAGCGCCATCGAAAACCTTGCGTTCAAAGGACTCTGCTTCAACACAATCCACTGCTTAAAGTTGTCGGCAGCGGGTGCAGAGGGCAAAGTACGAAATGCTTTGTCATCAAGGTGCACCTTCTGCCATATATAAGTAATCGAAAGGCTTCGAGCGCACCAATGCGGCATTGCTAGGATTTTTTTTTTTAGAAGGCGATCCTCGCACAAGCCAACTTGCCCCGCAGTTATGTCTACTCATTGACCGCGAAGCCAGAGTGACTATATTAGACCTGCAACTCGAGCTCTTCCTTCGAAAGCGTTCAGAACTACTGTGTGTGTGGAGTGCCTACGCCAACAAGTGAAATACGTTCAACCCATCTCACTGATATCATTGCAGATGTAACAGGCAAAGGCGGGCTATATGGTGGTTAACAATGGAGTGCATATTGCAACTGCTCAAAACGACGAGGGACAAAGAGAACCACCAACTAGCCCGCCTTTGCCTGTTACATGTACTGCTTTCTAGTTCAATGGGCCCTGTTCTAAGTCCCTTTCTTTGTGTCCGCGTTTTGTACTGTGCTTTCTTCTCTTTGTCCCTCGTCGCTTTGGGTGGTTGCAATATGCACTCCATCATTGCAGATGCGGACACTGAATTGGCAAAAAAATAACCGCGATTCATTGCCTGAGGGTTACCGAAAAACTAAGACGAAAGACAAAGAGTAGATACACAGGAAGCTAGCGCCTGTGGCGTGTGCATCTGTTCTTTGTCCTTCGTCTTGGTTTAGTGCTACCCCTCGTGCAAAGAGGACGCTTACTTCGAGGATTGTCCGTTTTTTTTTTGTTTCCGTCGCTTTAGAGAACCGTTAGGATCTTTGCACCTTGACAATAGCGCCTTGCACGCTGCGTTGAAGTTTTCTGTAGTGAGTTTTCACGATCAGGAATGTTTTTTTTTAATTGAAAGAAAATGGCGCAGCAACTGTTGCACTTTTTGGTGGATACCTCAACCACGCAGTGAGGGAAGGGATCGGAAGAAACTGCAAGAAGAAAGAAAACATGAGGTGCCACTGTGGAGGGCTCAGAAATAATTGCGACGACCTGGGGATCTTAACAAGCGCGGACATCGAAAAGCACACGGGCGCCTTTTAAGTTTTGCACCTCCGTCAAAGTGCAGCCACTGGAGCCGGGGTCACACAGTAGTACTCTGGCGGCCCGCAGCGGTGGCCTAGTAGTTTGAGTATCCGCCTCGCATGCGGGAAGTGCGCGGCTCGATCTGCAGTGCCGCCGGGTACCCACTGGTGATACAATGGGTACAAGCTTTCCCCAGGCCTGGTGCTTGGCTTATTTAGGATGAAATGCTTGGGAATTGGGTCTTTGATCCTATCTTGAGTAGAAGAGAAATACCTTGTGCCATAGCGCTCTTTTCTTTGGCCTCAGATGCCCTTGCGTTATAAAAATTCATCATCATCATCATTATCAGTAGTACTCTGACTCATTGCTAAGCCCATGGCGACTGAGCCACCGCGGCAGATAATGTTTATGCGTGAGAACGCTGCAATATATAGTCGATTCATATAGCAATATACAGCTTCAAGAAAAACATGCAGTAATTCGCAAATATGTTTAAAGCGAAAGCTATTGTTGACGATGTGTTAATTCTATCCGTGTAATCTCGTAAGGGATGCAAGCTTTTGTAGAAAAGAAATATGGCATTTCCTCATTATAATGTACTGTTTGTTTTTTGATCCTCGAAGCTGCAGGAACATGGCTTTATAATTTTGTTTGTGACGAGGGACGCGACCAGGTTTATCTCGAAAGCGCAACGGTTTCACATTGCTCAGGATTGTTGTAGCCGCTTTTGACGCTTATCTCAAACGTTCCTTGTCAGATTTAAGTTGAGTGCAGCCCTGAGTAGCAGGCAGCCTGTTCTACGACAGCGGAGCATGCTTGTTGCTGCCGCCATTGCCGAGCTGTCCAAATTATTGTGGGCGCAAGCCAATAAAATGTTTCAATTTTGTCACTGCTCGCCTAATGTCCGCGGCATTGTCACCACCACGTGGCAATATGTCTGTGTTTCTGATGATGATAATAGTGAATTTTTATGGCACAAGGGCACCTGCGGCCAGAGAGCGCCATGGAACAAGGTATTTTTCGTTCGCTCAAGGTGGGGTCAAGCACCAATTTCCTAGGCATTTTACTCTGATTAAGCCGAGCACCAGGCCAGGGGAAGCTTGCACCAATTGTATCACCGGTGAGTACCCGGCGGTGATGGGGATCGAGCCCAGCACCTCCTTAATGCGAGGCGGATGCTCAACCACAAGGCCACCGCTGCGGTGGCCTAGTCAGTGTTTCTAAGTGTAGCATAAACCCAACAGAAGCTGCAAACTGCATTTATTATGGTCGTTTGATGAGTGGTATAGTCTTCAAATTTATAGCGAGAGCCTCTATTTGGCCTCTCGCCCAACCGTCTGTAATACTGAATTTCTCAATATTCCTGCCAATTGGCGCTGACAGCAGTAACAATCACCTGATACACCATGGGTGTGATGTAATCAAAGAAGCTAAAACTTTTCGACATAGTGAGCATTTATTTAAGCAGGCCTCATTTTACAATGTTCAGTGCCTGAGTTCATGCGGTGAATCGAGGTCGTAAACGAGTTTCAAGTTTAGAAAGTGCTCTGAGAACGGCACAGTTGTCTTTTCACAGCCTCTCTTTATCCTGTAGTTTTCGTCGTTGTCTGGGGACAAATTCTTTTTTGGTAAAAGTGCGAAAACAGAGGTATTTCCAAAATATCGTTTCGCGAACACCGATAACTTACGTTTACTTTCGGCAATAATTTCCGATTATGGGATCA
This sequence comes from Amblyomma americanum, assembly GCF_052857255.1. Lineage (NCBI taxonomy): Eukaryota > Metazoa > Arthropoda > Arachnida > Ixodida > Ixodidae > Amblyomma > Amblyomma americanum. The sequence continues at coordinate 156,612,042 of NC_135500.1, forward strand.
CGGGAAACTGCAGGTCTTGCTGCTGATACCACGGTAATAATGCATACTTTCCAGGAAAAAAAAAGCGCGGATGTTTTAATGTTGTTCGCATTATCAATGCGCATTCAAGTATTTTTTCCGCTTGGTGTTCTGCGGTGAATGCTTGTACTGATACCAATGCTTTGCCATCCTTTTGTTGTAGTGCTTTGTGTTCTGTCATATATTTGTACTGGCATTTTGTTCACTTCTGCAAATATGTGTATGGTAACTACAATATTTTCCAGTATTCACTAAATGCGTGTTAGAAGCTGTTATTGTCAATTTTTGTATTGCACATTTAAATTTTAACTACTGTTAATTACTTTGTAGGGGAGGCCCAGTTTTAGTCTCAAACTTTGGAACATCCTCACTTAGTAGGTATTTGTAAAGCAACGTTTCGTGTTAATATAACTCACTGTGATTCTCATCCTAAACTTCTGCATGATCGGGGCAACCCTTGTCCATTTCTCGCAAGATAGTTTAATCTTCAGGGAGAGCGTAAGTGCTCCTCCTTCGAGCTTAAAATGTACCATTTGAACCGAAGACTGTTGACCAAATCTATACGCAAGTAAGCAGGTGCTACTCTCCTCGGTGGCGCTATATGAGGCCGGCTACCTGCATTTCTGTTACGCCTACTTGAAGTCATAGCAAAATACGGAAGTTCTGCCTCATAGCGCTATGCACCCGAAAACTATCTTTGTTGGCCGAATACGTCTCGCAAACTGGAGAGCATATTTCACCAAAAATTAGTCTGACAATGTGTGCTGTTCTATTGGGAACTCCTCGCGCCTTTCTCTACACAAGGCTGAGACAAATTATTTATAACTGGACGATGCAGATCACGCTAAATCCTAGGAGCTCATTAAAAACATCACTTCCGGCCACACTCCTTCCCTTGCACTACAGAGCAGTGAACACGATCCTATTGTCTAAGAGTATGTTTGGCAGGCGACCTCTTCTGCACGTGAGTTGACACAGCCACCTGCCACAAGTCAAATAACATAACGCTTTCCGTTCGCTTCCACAACTCCGTAGCGGCCAGTTCATGGACAACTAAAGCGCGGAAAACGTTTGTAATGGAAGTAGTCTATTTTGCTTTCACCTTTTCTTTTGCTACTAAAAATATTTCAGGTATCAACCCAATTTCTGTAGCTTGGCATTGTCCTCCCTAGCCGACAACTGATAAAAATTGATGAGCATTGGAGAGCTAAATCCTCCACAAAATTCAGCGATGAGAGCGGCCTGTGCAGTTTCATGAATAATTCTTGAATCGCTGCCGGGAACTTTGTGACGGAGGGAGTTTCTAGCCCTAAGGTAAACACGGAAGAGCTTTTCTGGAATGACTTCTCAAGGAACATGAGTGAAGTGTACACTGTTCAAAGATTCACCTCGTAAATATTCTAAAAACCAGTTACCTCATTTGAGAAGGTTGATACAATTTTATAATGCAGAAGCAGGGGTGTGAAAAAAGCGGCTGAGACGGGCAAAAAAGAGCCACGATATGCATCCGTTCCCGGTGGTGCGGCTGCACGTTTTTACTTCTTTGGCGTCCGTTGCTAAATGTTCTCACTTCCTTTTTTTACTGTTTTTTTATGAAACAGAAAGACGGATGAAATTCTCTGTAACACGGCGAAGAAGACTTTGTATTAAGTTTTCATAGAAGTACCAACTTCCGCAATCTGTAAGCACCTGGTGAAATAGTGCAACTTTGTATGTAGGCACCACAAACATCGTTCATTATACTTCGTGCTGAAAGAATTTCCCGCCATGTCCCGACCTGGGCCGACATAGTATTCGGCAGTCAGAATCCCGTATCGTGCGCCGTTTTGCTTTCATAATTATTCTCGGTTATGACTAGTGAACGAGAACGAACGCCATGAACCCCGCAAAGCGAGTGTCACAACGTTACTGCTGTAAAACGCTCGTGTACTGAAAATGAAGCTCGGTGCACGGAATAGTAATGTTCGAAATTAAAGGGCGCACTACGGTCTCAGTGCACCCTTAAAACATAAAGCCTAAGCACATAAAAATCGTAAACACATAAACACATAAAACACACAAAACACATATAAAACAGTAAAGACACATAAAGTCTCATCACTGTTTTCGCAGGGCAAACGGAGAAGCGGAATCAGTATATAGTGAAGGGGGTCGGCGAAACCACCCGCGTTAAATTTCTGGCTGATGAGAATGTCCTCACGATTTAAGCCCCTGAATAGTTGTTCTTTCTAAAAAAATGACAAACCTGTCTACCCACCTATCGAGTGAATTTAATCTCGGCATTTATAGAAGGCGGTGCTCATGGAAAATGCAGTTGGTTATGTTCGGAGCTATACACTTTGGCACTTCCTGTCTGCGTTCATTGCGATAGCATTAGGAGTGCCATGAAGGCGAGAACGGTCCTAAATCTGTGTATAGCCTCGAGCCAAGGAAACAGCGTTAGCATAGATCAGCTTTGCCTCCAGCTGCTTTAGACTACTCGGCTCTCTACTGTGGCTACCTGTGGCTGCTGTGGCTGTCTAGAGTTCCACCGAAAACAGCCACTACAGCACACGCACAAACTAGTGGTTCCTGCTCTTGAAGAAAACAGGATATACTACCTCGGAATTACAGCCTCGTGGTCCTGGCGTCCGGATCAGAATGAAAACCGGCCATGTGAAACAACCCGGAACAGTGGACGCCAGTCAGCATAATATGGTCACATGGATGCCCGTCGTGATTTTCTATCGCTAAGTACTGGATAACATATGAATACAACAGCAAACATATCATGATTGTTCAATGGAAGACATCCGAAAAAGTACACCCCCTCCCAGTGAACACCCCAGCTTATCTCGCCGCCTGTTAAAGTGACAGCCTTTCCCGCTGCGCTTTGGATACCGTCGTCTTCATCAAATTTCAGCCGCTTCCAGGCGCAACAACACGCGGGCACTTGGACGCATTAAAAAAGCGGAAAGAACTGCCATCTGATGAGCATGAAGCAAGTCACACGGAATGTCCGGAGATTCGAATAACTGCAGCATGGTGACAAACAAATTAAACTGTCATTGATGTGAATGCAAACGTATGTGCACTCACTATGCGCGCATATGTCAACGGTTAAGTAAATTTAATAAACGTCCGATATCATCATCATCAGCCTGACTGCACCCACTGCATGGCAAAGGCCTCTCCCATGTCTCTCAAATTAACTCTGTCCTTTGTCAGCTGCGCCCACTCTATGCCTGGAAACTTCCTAATCTCATCCGCCCACCTAACCTTCTGTCACCCCCTGCTACGCTTACCTTCTCTTGGAATCCACTCCATTACCCTTAAGGACCAGCGGTTATCTTGCCTTCGCATTACATGCCCTGCCCATGCCCATTTCCTCCTCTTGATTTCCACGATGTCGTTAACCCGCGTTTGTTCCCTCACCCACTCTGCCCGGTTCCGGTCTGTTAACGTTACACCTGTAATTTTTCTTTCCATGGCTCGCTGCGTTGCCCTTAACTTAGGCTGAACCCTTTTCGTTCGATATGTTCTCCGATATATTTTCTTTCATGTCTGAACACAGGTTCACATCTCCTCATGGCAGTGAATGACTAAACTAACGAAGAATAATTGAAAAAAAAGGTCCAGACTGCAAGAAGAAAAGCACGCATAACAATAGAGCGTTAATGTCCCGAACTAATTAACCTATTATTACCAACCTTTCATACCCAGCAATTCTGGACAAAATGATTTTTGAGCGGTAAACCATTCATGATAGCAAGTTCTTTTATATAAATGTAAGATTTCACCATAACAATCAACATATCTGCAGATCACCCGACCGCAGTCTTGAATTATTTTTTTCTATTAAGGTTGTTGCTATCATAAAAAGTGTACCTCATTGTTTTTTATGGGAGTCTTAACAATTCGATGCGACTGATCGAAATACTCTAAAAGAAAAAAAAAGTGCTGCATATCAGAAGAATGAGCCATTGCCTTTAATATTCCTGTAAACGTATGTTACAATAATAATAATAATAATAATAATAATAATAATAATAATAATAATAATAATAATAATAATAATAATAATAATAATAATAATAATAATAATAATAATAATAATAATAATAATAATAATAATAATAATAATAATAATTGGTTTTTGGGGAAAGAAAATGGCGCAGTATCTGTCTCATATCTTTGGACACCTGAACCGCGCCGTAAAGGAAGGGATAAAAAAGGGAGTGAAAGAAGAAAGGAAGAATAGGTGCCGTAGTGGAGGGCTCCGGAATAATTTTGACCACCTGGGGATCTTTAACGTGCACTGACATCGCACAGCACAAATTTTCAAATTTTTGTCCGAAATAGCTGGACTTGACTGTGATCGCACCGTGCACCCGACCATATTCTTCGCACCATAGCCAACACGGGCTATGGTGGGCTACATTCATATTTTCTTAACACAAACAGCGGCCGAGATCCAACATCGGCACTATATCATCACCTCCATTCTCGCTCCCCTAACGGGGTGCTCCACAATGGGCCGTACTCTCCCCCCTCCCATTTAATGTAGCCCTAGCCCCGCTGGACAAACAACTCAACAACATGCCTGACCTCCACGCAGCAATATACGCCGACGACATCAACTTGTGGGTGACTCAAGGATCTATAGGGGAAGCGCAACACGCTTTGGAATTAGGAGTTGATATCACCCTCCCGAACCTGAACAAAATTGGCCTTAAATGCTCCCCTACAAAATCGAAACTGCTCCTGATCAGATACTCCCTCGGGATCCCCGCTTACATCTCCGAATGTACGACGACCGCATACTACTGGTCAATAGACTGAAGGTCCTTCGACACTATATACAGGACACTCTGGATGCAACCTTCGCTCTACAAGTAATAGACAAGCAAGCACAACAAATCGCGGGCCTTATTTGCAGATTGGCCACACCCAACCACGGCCTGTCGGAAAGGGAAGCCCTTAATATGACAGATGCCTTATCACCAAGCGCTTGACTTATCACCTTCCTGATCACATACACACCAAAACGCAGCAAGACAAAGCTGATGTGCTTATGGAAAGGAGACTACCTCAGCGCTCCGCCTAGCACAATCCGTTATGACAAATAGCTTTCTCGCAATGGGCACTTAAAATACAATTTCGGAATTACTGGAAGTCTAACGAATCTACCAGGTACTTCGACTAACCCGCACAAAAACTGGCCAACAGCTCATACGGCATCTGCACATGACCTCCATTACATGCTCACATGCACCCAACTTTCAGATCATCCCACCTGACATTCACGGCCAACAGCGCATCAAACCTCTACCGAGTAATGGGAACTCCAATCTGCACAAGGGAAGACGCCAGACCCGAGCTGGATATTACACTAAACATTACACAGGCAGGTCCGACATCCTCTACGTGGGCGCGGCTCAACACACCCTACCTGGCTGTTATACCGCTGTCGCGGTCTACGAGGATGGCATAATCGAGGCCGCAGCCAACCTCCACGCCAACAACCCTACGGAAGCTGAGGGCGCGGCCATCACCTTGGCACTGATACACGCTACACAAGATTCCAACGTCACTAATGTCTGCACCGACTCCGAAGCTGCATACCGTTACTATATCAATAAATCATTATCACACCAATCGCCCGACGGACTCTGGCTTCAGGACACACGCTTACCCAAAAGATAACCCTCACGTGGGTTCCTGGGCATGCCTCGACCCCCGGTAATCAGCGTGTTCATGCACTGGCTCGAGAAGTATCCCTCCGGGTCCCGGAAGATCGGACACCCAAACCCGCGCAGGAAACCTCGCGGGCTCATTACAAAAAAAGCCGCTTCGCCATGCCACCACCTCACCAACACTAGATTCAAAATACAGTGCGGTCTAGCGGCAACTGCAGACAAACTGCTACATCTCACCTTACCGTATCCTTCAGCGATACCACCCTACCTTGACACTCCCACTTTGCTCAACATGTGGGACGGCTAAGGCCACCCTAATGGACTACCTGTGAGAACGCCCCCAACCCATATGGCAGTTCCCCCCACACCCAACCCATCCCCCTCCTCGTGAGAGGCCGCTCTTCGAGCTGTTGAACCAGCTGGCTAAACAAGGCTAGTGGACAGAGCTTGCCCTGAAGCCCTAGCCCGCGGACTCTTGGGCAAGTAGCAGCCCACCGTTCACCTTTTTTTTTATAGTATAAAGTTCTTGCTGCTCCTCCTCCTTCCATGAATGAGTGCTGTAGTTAAGCCCCAAGTTTACTTCGGGCTTTCAGGTCTATGCAGCCGCTCGACGCGACTTCCGGATGCGTGTTCTTAAGCAGGACATGCTCGAGTGCGCGTGAAAAATGCGCGCAACCCAAGGCGCGGATTCGTTTCCGCAGTTCTCCAATCTCGGAGGGACCATTAGGTGGAGATACGAAGTTCCGTGGAGGCAGACTGCAACGTGAGAATGTTTGTCTCCGAAGGAACATTTTTCTCCGCACTCCGCCGTGCAATTGGTGCTGGCTAGCCTTCATCCATTTTGCAGCCTGAGGCCGACTAGCTATGTCTTGCAGGAAGAGTTTGGTTTCTAGCGGCAGTGCGTCGCGTAAATATGTTGAAACGTTGCTCCCTGATGCGTGAAATGAAAGGCTCTAAGCGCCTTTTATCCACATCCTGTTAGTCTAGCACTACTTGTTTTGGAATCAGCTATTTCTTCGTGATGTTTTCTGCAGGAAAATGTTTTATAATTGTTCTGCCAAAATTCAACATTTCGTAACATTATAAGGTGCATTACGCCCCATTTCTGAGTGTCTAATAAAAAACATGCTATTTTATGTTTTTGCAGCACCGATGAACTTCCAGTTCACTATTTGCTTTGTCCAGAAAATGATATAAAAAATTCAATAACTGTCTCAATGATCTCAGAATATTTTGGACGACAGCCTGCATTTAGGGGAAGACGACCACTTCTTGACGACAGAAACCTCACTTACGGCTTCTTACCGAAGATGCTCGTGTGATTTTTAAAAACATTTAGATAACGAGAGTATTTCGGCAACAGGTAGCTACATCAAGACCCTAAAAAAATATTTGGATGAAAGCTCTGTTTTGTAATAGTTGCAAGGGTACAAGATGACACACCAGAATGTTGTTCTCTGGAACTCAACGTTGCTGGAACTTTGCCAACGCACACCAGCTCCACCTCATCTCTTTTTGCGCGGTGCGAACCGCGCGCATTCGTTATCTGGAATTTGGGACAGCTGCTAGATAGCCTCACTAAGCCTTGCGACCTATGGCGCTTAAATGGGAATAGCCGCCTTTTTTTTGGTTCAAATCAGCGAGCAGGAAACCAAATGAATATTTTAACTGGATTTAGGATCCAGGCAATTTCCCGAGCACCTCGCCTAGCATTCGGTCCGACCCCGATCAAATTTTTCACAATGGGCGCCTATAGAACCGAAAAAAATTTGGAGGTGCTTTGGGTGGCAAAACTAGACGTTTTAGCAATATACAGCTGCCAGCGTTTGCGTTTTCTTTCAGCGGCTGCAAAAAGAAAAAGGGTATTCCTTTCATTTCACAATTTCATGCTTTCGAATCAAGCAGTAATATTCTACAAGGTTGACTTTTTCATAACGTAGTTGCCGCGTCAATAGAAGTAGGGCTGTGAGCAAATACAATTCTCTCTCACACACACACACGCATATACGCACATCGCACCGCATTAACCAACAGGCCTTACGCCACACTGCACAGATAAATATTGCCGCGAATATTTGCAGTGTTTATTCGTTTTTCAAATCTGCCGCGACACCACCTTATCGCTTTGTTTGCGACGCAAGACGCGACTAGATTTATCTCGATTGATCGCAGCCAGGCAAAGCTGATTCTACGTTGTTCGGAATGTTCTAGTAACTTTGCGCCCTTTATCTCGAATGTTCGCTATCAGCTTTAAATTGAGCACGGCCGACAGCGGCGGGCATTCTGTTCGACGACCGCCGAGCACGCTTGTCGCTTCGCCGCCGCCGAGTGATTCAGTCCATTTTGGGTGCAAGTCAGCCCAATAAACAGTTCTTTTAGAAGATCCTTTCGTCCGTCTTCATCGCTGCTTCGACTGCCGTCACCACTACGTGACATCTGGTGGAGGTGCGGGGTAGCCTTCCATGTTCCGGACGCCCCCTTCAAGTCGTGAAGCCAGCCCTGAGCGCTTCGCACCCGAGGACGAGCCAGCAGCTCAGCGAGCCAGCCGACGTCTCCAGGGAGAGGAGCCTGAGTTCGGGAAACTGCCGGACCGTACAAGACAGCGAAAAGACGCGGCTACGAGCACCGCAATCTCGCCGAAGATGTCGACACCGATAATACTGCAGCAGCCGCGGGTGCCGCCAACTTTCAATGGATCCCTAGGCGAAGACCCTGAAGAATGGTTGGATCAATTTGAGCGCGTGGCGTCATTCAACAAGTGGGATGATGCGGCAAAGATTGGACACGTTTTTTTCTCATTGGATGGCTCCGCACGCACGTGGTACGAAAACTACGAGTCGTCCCTTACGACATGGGAGCTATTCAAGAGAGAATTATTGAAGGTATTTACCAGTGTCGTGAGGAAAGAAAGAGCCGAACGACTCCTCGAGTCCAGGATCCAGCTTCCGAATGAGCCCGTCCGCAGTTACGTCGAGGAGATGAAGCGCCTATTTCGCCGCGCCGATCCCGGGATGACCGAGGAAAAGAAAGTTCAGTTCTTAATGCGCGGCGTAAAAGAACAACTCTTTGGCAGCCTCGTCCGTCAGCCGCCAAAAACGGTCGAGGAATTCATGCAGGAAGCCTGCACGATTGAGAAGACCCTCGACGTCCGAGCTCGGCAGTACAACCGCCCTTCCTCTGCCTATGCAATCCGTTCGGACACGGCGGCGACCACCAGCGACAGCTTGCGGGACGTTATCCGCGAAATCGTCCGAGAGGAGCTACGCCGATTACTGCCATCCTCCCCACAGCCACAAGCATCGACTCTGATGGACGTGGTACGGGAAGAAGTGCAACAGGCACTTGGCACCCCGACGGCCACAGAACCCCAGGCCATGACCTACGCCGCTGCAGTAAGGACTGCTCAGCCCCAACGACAACCCCCACGTCCTCCCCGAGATGAGCCACTTGGTCCACAACGCCGCCTCCCAGCCCCCGCCCGCCCAGCCTATGACCGACCCTCAAGCCCCAGGAAATGCGACGCCTGGAGGACTTCCGACAACCGGCCGTTGTGCTTCCATTGCGGTGAGGCCGGCCATATTCTTCGTCACTGCCCGTACCGACGTATCGGTCTTCGAGGATTTGCCGTTAACGCCCCACGACCACGCTTCGGACAACGTCCGCACGAAATCGACGAGTACCTGCGTCGAGAAGAGTACACGCCGAACCGCTTTTCGCGCTCACCATCGCCGTCAACCTCGCGCTTTGCGTCGCCACGCCGCAGCTACGCAGCCGCGGTACGAGGAAGGTCCTAAAGGCAGCAACCTCTGGAGGTGAGGTTGCTCACGAGCTAAACGCCGAAGATCCTCCACCGACCACGCCCCATGAAGACGCTGCACCCGCGACGCCGCATGAAGAACCGACACTCGCTGCACCGACGCCGCACACAATGAGAACCTCGATCACGACGCAAGCTACCTTGAAATCGACGCCGCCACCCAGAGGAGCTTCGACCACACGCCCAACCCGTGACTCGCATACGCGACGAAGCCGTGACCCGACGCCGAGAGCGACATGCAATGCAAGAGCCAGGACCTCCGACCTAGAAGTGACTATCGACGGCCGGAAAGTTGCCGCTCTAGTCGACACAGGAGCCGATTACTCGGTGATGAATGGAAAATTCGCTGCGCAGCTCAGAAAAGTCACAACGGCTTGGGACGGCCCACAAATTCGCACCGCTGGGGGCCACCTCATTACGCCATCAGGACAATGCACAGCGCGAGTGACTGTCAAAGGACATACCTATCCTGCGACCTTTGTTGTGCTACCGCAATGCTCCCGCGAAGTGATCTTGGGTATGGATTTCCTTAATGAGCATCAGGCGATCATCGACCTGCGATCCAAGCTGATCACGCTTTCGACGGACGAAGCCATCGCTTCGATGAAAACTCGGGAAAATCACGTTGCCCCAAGTGTCCTGGAGGAAGAAGTGAGCGTCCCACCCCGTTCAAGCGTTATCGTGACCGTAGGCGCCATGAAAGCCATAAACACTGAAGCCATCATCGAGGGGAACATGCAGTTGCTACTAGACCGAGGAATCAGCATCGCAAGAGGCATCGCACATTTCCGCAATGGCCAGGCCGAAGTACTGCTGACTAACTTCAGCGAAGAATACCGGCATATTAACAGAGGAACGACGATTGCTTTCTACGACGAAATATCTGACGTACGAGATTCCTTCGCCCTCTCCGACCCCTCCGCAGAAGATCCGCCTGACCAAGAGAACTCGCCCACTTTCGACATCAACCCAGCCCTGCACCGGAACAGACAAGACCAGATCCGCAATCTGCTTCAAAACTACAGTGAGTGCTTTTCGACATCGCCGAAGGTGCGACAGACGCCAATTGCCAAGCATCGCATTATAACGGATCAAAACGTCCGACCTCTCCGTCAAAGCCCCTACCGTGTGTCTCCGCGAGAACGACAAGCCATCCGGGACCAAGTCGAAGAAATGCTTCGCGACGACGTCATCCAGCCTTCAAACAGCCCATGGGCGGCACCGGTTGTTCTAGTGAGAAAGAAAGACGGCGCACTTCGATTCTGCGTGGATTACCGCCGCTTGAACAACATAACAAAGAAGGACGTCTACCCCCTCCCCCGCATCGACGACACACTGGACCGCCTCTGCAACGCCAAATATTTCTCATCGATGGACCTCAAGAGCGGCTACTGGCAAATTGAGGTCGACGAAAGAGATCGCGAGAAGACAGCATTCATAACTCCGGATGGGCTGTTTGAGTTCAAGGTGATGCCATTTGGTCTCTGTTCCGCAGCAGCGACGTTTCAGCGAGTAATGGATACAGTGCTGGCAGGCCTGAAGTGGCAGATTTGTCTGGTATATTTAGATGACGTCGTTGTCTTCGCCTCGAACTTTGAAGAGCACCTCAAAAGACTTCGAACAGTACTAGACGCAATCAAGTCGTCTGGCCTAACCTTGAAAGCAGAGAAATGCCACTTTGCCTACGAAGAGCTGCTGTTTCTAGGCCACATCGTTAGCAAGGAAGGAGTACGCCCAGACCCGCAGAAAACAGCCGCTATTGAACAGTTTCAACCGCCGGCCGATAAGAAAGCAGTGCGCAGATTTCTCGGACTATGCGCATATTACCGACGATTTGTGAAAAACTTTTCGCGCATCGCCGAGCCCCTGACCCAACTGACGAAGGCAGACGTGCCGTTTAAATGGGAACGCCGCAAGCAGAAGCCTTCAAAGAACTTCAGCGTCGTTTACAGTCCCCACCGATCCTTGCGCATTTTGATGAAAACGCCGATACTGAAGTTCATACCGACGCAAGCAGCGTGGGACTAGGCGCCGTTCTCGTTCAAAAAAGTGACGGGCTGGAGAAGGTCATCGCATACGCTAGCCGTTCCCTTTCTAAGGCCGAGGCTAACTATTCGACCACTGAGAAGGAGTGCCTTGCCATCATCTGGGCTACGTCGAAATTCCGCCCCTACCTCTACGGACGGCCGTTCAAGGTGGTCAGCGACCACCACGCGCTCTGCTGGCTTGCCAATTTGAAGGATCCCTCTGGCCGACTCGCTCGATGGAGTCTGCGTCTCCAGGAGTTTGACGTCACCGTCGTTTACAAGTCCGGACGCAAGCACACTGACGCCGATTGCCTCTCACGAGCCCCTGTAGATGCACCGCCGCTGGACGACGATGAGGACGCCTTCCTGGGACCCATCAGCGCAAGCTCTTTTGCTCAGCAGCAACGCTCGGACCCCAACCTAAAAGGCCTCATCGAGTACCTGGAATGCAAGGTTTCTTCACCCCCCGCTTCATTCAAGCGAGGACTGTCTTCTTTCTGTGTGCAGAATGAGGTCCTTGTGAAGAAGAACTTTACAGCGAACAAAACAGCCTACCTCCTTGTTGTACCTACTTGTCTCCGCGAAGAAGTTCTACGGGCTTCACACGACGAGCCGACAGCTGGACATCTCGGGTTTACTCGCACCCTCCGCCGCATTCAAGACAAGTATTACTGGCCCCGACTGTCTGCCGATGTCGCACACTATGTGAAAACATGCCGAGATTGTCAGCGACGAAAGACTCCTCCCACACGACCAGCAGGATTTCTGAACCCCATTGAACCTCCCTCAAGACCCTTTCAGCAGATTGGCATGGACTTGCTTGGCCCTTTTCCAACGTCAACATCTGGAAATAAGTGGATCATCATAGCGACCGACTACCTGACCCGCTACGCCGAGGCGAAAGCCCTACCGAACGGAACAGCAGCAGAAGTGGCCAAATTTTTCGTGGAGTGCATTCTTCTTCGACACGGCGCCCCCGATGTGCTCATCACGGACAGAGAAACAGCATTTACGGCGGAACTCACGCAAGCCATCCTGCGCTACAGCCAAACCAGCCACCGGAGGACAACTGCATACCATCCGCAGACCAACGGACTGACCGAGCGCCTGAACAAAACCATCGCCGATATGCTCGCTATGTATGTCGATGCCGAACATAAAACCTGGGATGTCATCCTGCCTTACGTCGTCTTCGCCTACAACACCGCAGTGCAGGAGACCACCCAGATGACGCCTTTTAGGCTCGTCCATGGCAGGGATGCCACGACCACGCTAGACGCCATGCTGCCCAACGTTACAGAAGAAGAGAACGTCGACGTTGCCGCCTACCTTCAACGCGCAGAAGAAGCTCGAAAGCTTGCCCGATTACGGATCAAAGATCAGCAGCGGTCCGACGCCAGACGCTACAACCTACGAAGACGCAACGCGGAATACAAGCCAGGAGACCAAGTCTGGGTGTGGACGCCCATTCGCCGCCGTGGATTGAGTGAAAAGCTTTTGCGCCGCTATTTCGGCCCGTACAAGGTTCTTCGTCGGCTGGGTGAACTGGATTATGAAGTCATCCCTGACGCACTGACTGCATCCCAGCGACGCCGCGTACGACCAGAAGTGGTCCATGTAGTCCGTCTGAAGCCGTATTATGCGCGCTAAAGGCCGCTGCATTTCCATGCTCTATTTTCGCAAGATCCGTTTTTTTTCCCTTACTAGTCGCATTATTTGTTTTGATGCATCGGGTCGATGCTTCTTTGAGAGGGGAGTAATGCCGCGAATATTTGCAGTGTTTATTCGTTTTTCAAATCTGCCGCGACACCACCTTATCGCTTTGTTTGCGACGCAAGACGCGGCTAGATTTATCTCGATTGATCGCAGCCAGGCAAAGCTGATTCTACGTTGTTCGGAATGTTCTAGTAACTTTGCGCCCTTTATCTCGAATGTTCGCTATCAGCTTTAAATTGAGCACGGCCGACAGCGGCGGGCATTCTGTTCGACGACCGCCGAGCACGCTTGTCGCTTCGCCGCCGCCGAGTGATTCAGTCCATTTTGGGTGCAAGTCAGCCCAATAAACAGTTCTTTTAGAAGATCCTTTCGTCCGTCTTCATCGCTGCTTCGACTGCCGTCACCACTACGTGACAATATTACCTTCAATCAAACCTTGGTACCGCCATGAATCTTTTGTTCCAGAAAAAAAAAATATACAGCTGTTAGATGTTTACTTGCGCCATGTGGTAGGAAAACAAGTGAAATAGAGCCCCGTATCGAATTCCTGGTAATGTTTTTAGTGCTCTCACATTTTGGCTGCTGAGAGAGTCCGACCCACAACTTCACCATTACCTACACAGCAGTATCCTTCCCTTTATTTGTGGGCTTCCGGGCACTTATAAGCCAAGTTTATGCATTTATTTTTGGGCAGTTGCATTCTCGGATAACAGCAGTCATAAAACAGTGTACTTTCTTACTTAAACCTAGAGTCCTAATGTCTTGCTCGCCAAAATGCTCACAGATTGTTAGTAATGAAAATACACTAGAACTATTCGTTTTCATCTTGGTTTCTGAAAACCTTCGTGCCACAGAATACGCAGCTGACCTTTGAAAGAATTGTCTTTTTTTTACCAGTTGATTTTGCACAAGAGAACGTTTCTGCAGCGCCAGCCAAAGGCATACTTATTGGAAAACGTTTCGCTGCAGCATTTCAGCTGCATAGAACAGTTACTATATCGGTGTTAAACCACAGTGCAATGATTCGATAGATTAAATAGTCACGATTCCGGGAGCATGCTAACAATGCCCTAATTCCAAAGTTCTTCTGCAAAAAAAGTTATTTTTCCTTTCTGTGGCGAGCCTTATTGGCGTGCACAACGTAAAAAGATCATTCCTGCGCATTTTCTTCCTCTGCAATATTTTATGACCAAACGCTTTAATCAACCAATGAACAGAATAAATCCTGGCTTTTTCTTAATCGCTGATCATGCGCGTCCTTCACATTATTCTCCGTGTTGAAGTCATTCTTTTACTCACTTCACAGAATAATTTCTTAAGCAACATCTCGTGTTTTGAAAGGGAGAATAATATGTACAGCTACTTGTCCTATACATCAGCGCAGTCGCTGATTGAAGAGAAAGGATAAAATTTCTTCTCTTTCAGCTGATATCATCGAGAAAGTCCACTTTTAAAGGTCACGTTCCATCGAAGGATTTGAAGAGCAGCTAACGGTTTGCGTCTTGGGTACTTTTGTCGTCTTACCACTTCTTACATCAAAATTGTGTTTCGATTCCTGGGATATCTTCGCTCAGGGGAGTCGGCGGGAACCCGGATTTCAGTCGCAATGCTCGTGTGTTACCGTGAAAAATAAACACAGCGCATGACACGGAGATTCAGCGCACACTAAAATGAAAAGCATGCACGCTTAGCTCTACAATGTGTAGCAACAGCAACAACACGAATGCGCGCGTAAGAGAAAAGGAGAGGAGTTGGGTGTTTAAGCAAGGCTGGAGCTGAAATTGATCTTTCTTTTTTCGATCGGATGGAGGTCCTGTATTTCCTTCGATTTCAGGGCGACTGGTGGGTGCAGATTATACGAAAACAAAAGCAAGGAAGAAACCGTCGCAGGTTATGCGAGGATAACAAGAAAGAAAGAATAGAACAACAAGCCAATCGTTTAAAGGGGTTTAGGTGCCCCCTGCGGGAGCATCATTCGACGTTATTTTTGAAGAGTAACTTATTCCAAGCATTCAGTTCTCTGTTTCATTCCAGAGTATATCAAGAGTGTTACCTTTGTGCGTTCCCTGTGTCTTCGTCGCGTGTTGGAAGTTCGCACTATCTGGTAGCAGAATAGCACTCTAAGCGAAAAAAACACCACGTGGACGAAGGGTAGCAAACGGAAACAAAGCTCAAAGAAGTCAAAATTTTGGAGAACTGAATAATTTTAAATCAAAGCACGATTTAGAAGAAAGCGCACGCTGATGCCATAGAAGTAGTACGTTAGAAGACTGCCTACCCGCAAGAATTTTGGTGGTAGGTATGGTGGGTCTTCCGAGGAACTTTCTTATTTATTAAGCCGTGCTTGACCTTTGGTGAGATCAGGCGAATGTACAGCCCTTTGTTTCTTCTCAGAAAACTATATTCCTCTTGAATGCCTTAATTATCAACGCCACAATTTTCTCATGGTTGCATTCGGGTGGAAAAGCTCCATAGGTAGACTGTATTAAAGTGCAAGAGCAGACAAGATTGATCCGGTTTTTTCTACGAAATGTCACAGATATGGATTTCACGCACAGACATACAGAAGCGTACGCTGTTTGAGGAGTAAAGCAATGTTCTGTTCATATGTGTCCTTAGAATTCAGAAGTAGCAGTTAACCAGCAGCAACAATACACTTTCTACCTCAACGCACTCTAGCGCAGTCTATGAAAAAATATGTATTTTGTTTTGAATGTGCTATGCACAGTGTTCGCGGGAAGACTAGATAATTTCCAAAAATGGGCTTCTGGTATAAAACGATGATTCTTTCGCTATCACAGCGACGAAATTGGCGGACGTCATAAAACCTATGAGATAACTTCAGTACTAGGATAATCACTTAAAATCTGCTGGTCAGATTTTAATATTTCGCATTTAAGCTCTCAGTTGCAATTAGATAATTGTGGCGGACCTTCAGAAGATCCCTACTATCATTTATAAGATGTGGAGGAATGTAATTGCCTCCGGCGCAATGGAGCGAAGAATTTCAGCTGTCTAGACGCATCGAAAAGGCTCGCGCCTGCTGCTGAGCGGCTGTAGCCACTAACACCCCTTTAGCGCCTACTCGAGCGGCGCGTCGCATACTGCCGCTCGAGCCAAAAAGAAAAAGGGGATGGGATGTGATGCGCCCGTTCCAAGCTACGTCACTCTGATTGCATGACTACGCGGACTCCGCCAACGCCGAGCGCCCCTTCGACGCGTCGGGGCTGCCGAAATTGCTGCGGGCGTAGCGCTAAAAGTAATTATATTTTTGCGCATCTAAAAGCAGGTGTTGTGTGCCTTGACGGCCCGCTAGAACTCGCTAATTGCAATCCAGCGCAAGGCCGTTAAAACTAAAAAAAGTTGAGTAGCAAATTTTTCTCATTGCCCTAGTAATCAACTTCTCTCACACGTATATGACGTGCGCTTATGCTGTCGCTATGATCGCGAAGGGATCATCACTTTACCTATAAAAGCTTATTACTAAAGTTTACTTAGTCTTCCCGCGAACACCCTGTGCACAGTCTCTAAGAGGAAACGATAATATAGTTTGCTTCTGATTTTCACATCTTTCGAATGAGAAGAGGATCAGTCCTAAAGGACATCTAGCATCAGCACTTATTTGACCCTTTAATAAAATAGGGAAGCTGTAAAAATACAAGCCAAAGAAACTCCTAATTTTTAGTTAACGGGAAAGTGTGGTTTGCACTACAACAACTGGCTAACGTTGATTTTGTTTCGAGTAGTGATGTGATCATGGAAGCGAAGATCCTTTGCGCAAGCAAAATTACTGAGCTCAATGTAATTCCACTGCTTTCCTGAATTCCTCGCAACTCATGTGGTGAAGTTCTTTAAAGGACTGTGCTACGTACATGCCAATTTGAACGATGAAAAAGCCATTCCCAGTTGTAATTCACTTTGCGCCTAAGGCCATGATTTTCTCACATTACATTTCTTATGGATAGTGTTCTCGTAAGTCACCCCTCAAATAACATCTTCAAATGAAGAAATGCTATATATGGTGCATATCTGCAGAATGGGATGGTATATACAATTTTGTTCGCGCCCGCTCTTTCCAGGTCATTTGTAGCATTCTTTAAACAGTACTTCTTTTGTTATGTGTATAAAAAAGAACGTGAAGAACGAGAAACGGTATTTGCATTGAAGCTGATCAAAGTAAAAGCCGTACATGGTGTAGCACATACACCGGCGAGGATTGAAGAATTGGGCTTGACTACAACCACTGTGAGGTCTTTGCGAACTTAGCTTTGTGTCTCATATATTGCTTAGTTAGGGCTTGCGGCAGCTTGCATTCATTTCTTCTTCTAGAATATAGTGCAACAGCATCATGAATAAACCGTCTAAATATCACCGTTTACCAACAACATGCCCATTAGAGCTCTCACCGTTTTTATCACCTGCAGTTGATCGGAATAACCTAGTACGCCTCATCCTCATTGAGAAGTAGAGCCACGTGTATGAAACTTTTCTTTACTATATTAAATAAGCAAAACACTGACCTGGCAGCGTTACCTAAACACGCAAAAATGTAACAAAAAACTCAAGAAGGGGATTATCATATCTACACGCGAACATGTAAAACGTCAACATGCAGGTTTGCCAAGCAAGATCAGCAGAAGAAAGTGCCCTATTATAGAGTTGAGGCATATATTCA
The DNA here is from genome assembly GCF_052857255.1 of Amblyomma americanum. Taxonomy (NCBI): domain Eukaryota; kingdom Metazoa; phylum Arthropoda; class Arachnida; order Ixodida; family Ixodidae; genus Amblyomma; species Amblyomma americanum. The sequence continues at coordinate 156,629,973 of NC_135500.1, forward strand.
TTTGGCAGACCACTACGGCATAGAAGTTAAAGCAAATTATAAAAATTCGACACCTGCGGATAAGTGCCGAAAATTTTATTTACAATACTCTGTGCCACAATGAGCACACATTAGCACAGCTACAAATGTTGCTTGGGGAACCATAGCCTGTCCGAGGACGACCTTTTAGGCCAGCCTTACGAACATTTATAAGGATTCCCATTGAAAGGTAAATGCATTCAATATCTACGTACTTTGAACTCGCGCTGCGTTGAACACAGCACAACAAATGAAATGGTATAATACGCAAGAAGGCCGGAAGAAAGGATAGGTTGTTGTAAAAGGAAAGGAATGACATCTTGGTAGCAGAAGTGCACATTAAGGCTGCGAAGACAGGTCGATCAGAGTTCGTATATGTCGGAACACTAGGCTTTGCGAATGTCACGGCCGTGATCCTGATGTATCTTCCATCCCGCAACCCGGTAGAGTTCGTGTCAGGAATAGCTTTAAAGCAGTAACGACGTCGAGCTTCATTGTAAAATCTTGGCACATTTTTGTTAAAAAAAGGTGGCTGTCTTAATGCTGTAAGGAAATGATTTCCGCAAATATGACTAGACTTCTGGTTTTTCTCTTTTTCACAATTGAAGAATATTGTATGCTCCTGCTTCCTAATTTTGCGCCTCTATCGCAACAACCGAAGATGACAGGAAGTATTTAACTTGTTTTTGTGAGAGCCACACTGATGAGTCAAGGACCTCTCTGAACGGTAACATCAATGCGTTCATAAGGCAAACGGTTTAATAAAAATGCATCGTAGCAAAAGTAGCAAACATCTTAGGAGCAGTTATGGCTGAATGGGAATGAAGGCGACGCAGCTGGCAATGCGGAAACTGATGGAATGGTCAGGTATGGCAGCACTCGATGCCGTGAAGGTAAGCAGAAGATTTCGGATGCATTTCTTTTTGATCTCGGCCAGGCAGTGTTCGCAATAAGCTCTACCTTGTTAGCAAGCAGAGCTGAGATGAAAGTAGCACTAACCCAGCAGTTGAGCGCGCCCGTTACAAGCTAGTAGAGTGGTTAACTCAGAATCCCGATCTGCTTTCGCTACCCGCCGCGGTGGCTCAGTGGTTAGGGCGCTCCACAACTGATCTGGAGTTCCCGGGTTCGAACCCGACCGCGACGGCTGCGTTTTTATCGAGGAAAAATGCTAAGGCGCCCGAGTGCTGTGCGATGTCAGTGTACGTTAAAGATCCCCAGGTGGTCGAAATTATTCCGGAGCCCTCCACTACGGCACCTATTCCTTCCTTTCTTCTTTCACTCCCTCCCTTATCCCTTCCCATACGGCGCGGCTCAGGTGTCCAGCGATGAGACAGATACTGCGCCATTTTCTTTCCCCAAAAACCAATTATTGTTATTATTGTTATTTCGCTACACTTCTAATCTGTCGTAACAAATGAAGCTTTGTCTGCTGTTTGCTGTAGTGGTACGCCCGCGGGACTGCTCGGACTTGCTACGTGACAGTGGATCTCGCGGCCCTAAACTAGTCTTTACGCGTTTGCCATAAAGCCCCTGCTCGTTATCAATAGTTAACCAAGAAGTTCCTGAACAGCATCCAGTTTAGTTTGATCAGGGTTGGCAGCTGCGATGCCCGAGAGTCCTCACACCACTCCTGGCGCAGTGGTGAAGCAGCGGTTAAGTGATGCTCCACTACCCTAGGATGGCAGGTGCTGCCAGCGGTGGGACTTGTGAGTTCCAGGTTGCTCTTCCCAAGCAACCTCTCACGACCAGTCAATAATTTAACTGCCACCTGTCACGGTGCGCGGTTTCTTCATAATCCGTTCGGCACGTTGTGATGACGTAGCTAAGACAGATGACGAGAGGAGCTCCTTAACGCTATCGCGTTAAAAATGTTTATGAAGAGCTGGCGCTGCCATCGCGGACCATTTAAAACAAGTCTTTATTCTGTGATCCTCTCCCCAAATGCATGACTATCTGAGCACCTGCTGCGAAGTGCACCACCTGAGGAGAGGTGCACTACGATCGGCGCACTGCTGATCACCGCTAATCAAAGGACGAGTATGTGTGGAAAACTAAAATGGCGCTCAATAACTATCCACATATGCGTGTCGCTCTCAAATTATTTACGTCAATATATCGTGGAATAAAGACGCCTGTCTGTCTGTCTGTATTGCCAGGAAGAAAGAAAAGGAAAGTGCACAGGCCTGCTTACTGGCTCAAGCCGAGCCACAATCGCTACCACGTGCAGATAGTAGGAGAGTTGAAAGATGGGAGAGAAATACAGGATAGTACAGACGCGCTAAAGACGAGGCCGATCCCGGAGGCAGTGCAATACCGGGCCAACCGGTGGCGGGAGTGAAGCATCCTTCAAACACACCGCCACATTTCCAAAAATAAGTCCATTGGATTCGTAACAGATACACTACGGGGTCCGGACATTCGCGCCTAGCTCATTAAAAGAAACGCCTCAAAGCTTTCCTTGAACATCACTTTTTTTTTTTGAACATCAGTTTTTCTCTTTCCTCCTTCATTAGATGTATTATCGGTTGCTAACTTTCGCGTAAGTTTCTTCGTTGATCCGCTTTACCTTTACAGGTTTCAAAACATTTCTGTTTCAGAAGCATCTAGAAACTTACAATTCTAGAGGAAATTAGTGAAGAGACAAGGTTTAATACTACTGCTTCCGGCTATCGGTTGTGTTTCTGCCTTCTTATGATTGCCCTCACAGCATTCAATAAAAAAAATTCTCTGAAGTATGGACAGAAACGAAGCCAAGAATAGAATAGAGTATTAAGTTTAGTTTTGAAAATGAATTGCGAAGTCACAAAAACGAGAATTTTTATGTATCATTGTGGCGTATTGTTCTACTTTTATATATATGTAGGTTCATGGCCGGAAATTGCCCCGGCTGCATATGGCTTCTCCCAAAGAAAAACAGTGATGGCAGACAACAAGAAAAAACAACAAAATACTTGGGAGTGCTTAGAAGGTATCCACTTGGCTCAACTAGGTCTTTTCTTCCGTTCTAAAAGCAAAGCATTTTCGCATTCTCCGTGTTTAGTTCCCATATTCTTTTAATTCGACTGCACTACAGAACTTCCAAGTCGGTTCGGTCTTGTTTTATCAGGTCGCTGAAATTTCTAATGTGTGCAGCTAAAACATATCGGTTCCCGTTTTCTCTGCTTCCCTGTCGTCCAGTATACCAAAGCCTCTGATGTTTTCGGCAAGTTTCTGTAACAAATAGGATCTGCAACACCCCATTATTCACACTCGCACTTTCAGTTCAAATGACTCGCTTTTCGTTCATTTCCCCTCCTGAAACTCTATATTCCAAACAAACAAAAGGACATGGCAGCTAGAAAAACGAGATGAATCATACTTCAATCCTCAGCTACGCCAACAATTTTGGCGCTCAAGATCGTCCGTCAGGGACCCCGTCCACGGTGTTTCCTTGACACCGAACGCTCGCTGTTTTAGATCCGAACGCACTCCTGTCTTCGTCCAGGGAGTGATTTACAACCACTTGCGGATGTCTCGCCTTTCCGGCATTCGCTACCAGAGATGACATTTTATATTTCTTCTTGTAGTTTTCTCCGTTCTGCAGGAGTTCCGAAAGTAGTACGTTCTTAAAATTGCTCTGCGAGAAGCGGGGAGATCTAAAGGCACGGCGAGAACCTTTGCGGGTCGCGGTTGTTGAGAGGTTGTCGTGAAGAGCTTGCAGTTTGTTGGGTAGCAGATTCTTCGCACCAGTACAATATAACGTCGCCCTCTACTTGAGTGCCAATAAAAAATGATGTCAGTGCAACTAGTTTTCTTTGACATTTTTCTTACTTTTAAGGTGACTTTTACAAGCTGCTGCTGGTCTTGTTTTCATGCATGGTGCGTTGATGTTACAAATGGCTACTGCGTGATCCTTTAAGTCTAGCCTATTATTAAATTCCTTCTTGCCGAAGTAGTAGGTACGCTTTCTTCACTCAGTTGAGCACGCAGAGTAGACATATACTAAAATTATATATTTCGCCAAGAATTCCTATGTGGCCTTTTAACGCGATAGCGTTAAGAAGATCGTGTCGCAGAAAAGCCGGTGTCGTCGGTGTCGGCGGCGTTGGCCGTGAGCTAAAAATGGCGCATCTCGGTGGACACCTGAACCGCGCCGTAAGGAAAGGGATTTTGCTTCCCTTACGGCGCGGTACGGGTGTCTAGCGAGAAGTGTGAGACAGACGTCATTTTCTTTCCTTAAAACCTATCTTCATTTCCTTTTCCTTTCCTTACGGCCCGGTTCGGGTGTCCACCGGGATATGTGAGACAGGCGTCCTTTCCTTAAATTGTCCAACGGGCCACGCGTCGCGCCGAACGGATGATGGCGTTCCATGCACCCCTTGGCACCGCTGCAACACGCTCTCGCGTCTCACTCTTAAAGACGAAGCTTAAGCGTCCTCCAAAATTTTGGCTCCTCCCGTAGAGTATCTGTTACGGGTCCAAGTTGGACTTATTTTTGGAAATGTAGCGGAGAGTTTGAAGGATGCTTCACTCCCGCCACCGGTTGGCCCGGTATTGCACTGCCTCCGGGATCGGCCTTGTCTTTAGCGCGTCTTTACTATCCTGCCTTTCTATCCCCTCTTGCAACTCTCCTTCTATCTGCACGTGGTAGCGATTGTGGCTCGGCTTGAGCCAATGAGCAGGCCTGTGCACTTTCCTTGTCTTTCTTTCTGGCAGTAACAGACAGACAGACCAAAATTTTGTTTCACGCGTTGAATACGCATTCGCACTATCTGAAGATTTCAGTGGGTTCTTGCTTTGGTCACTTTAGAATTTTTGCCCCCTTGAAGTTTTCTGAAGGCCACTGCGAGCGACGCGCTGCAATAGACACATTCAGGTCAATAATACTAACAGTAATTGGTTCTTGGGGAAAGGAAATGGCGCAGTATCTGTCTCATATATCGGCGGACACATGAACCGCGCCGTAAAGGAAGAGATAAAGGGGGACTGAAAGAAGAAAGGAAGAGAGAGGTGCCGTAGTGGAGGGTTCCGGAATAATTTCGACCACCTGGGGATCTTTAACGCGCACTGACATCGCAAAGCACACGGGCGCCTTAATGTTTCGCCTCCATAAAGACGCATCCGCCGCGGTCGGGTTCAAACCCGGGAACTCCGGATCAGTAGCCGAGCGCCCTAACCACTGAGCCACCGCGGCGGGTTAACCGCGCAGTAAGGGAAGGATAAAGAAGGGAGTAAAAGAAGAAAGGAAGATGTGCAGTAGGGGAGGGCTCCGGAATAATTTAGACCACCTGGGGATCTTTAACGTGCACTGACATCGCACAGCACACGGGCACTTAGCGTTTTGCCTCCATAGAAACGCAGCCACCGCGGTCGGGTTCGAACCCGGGAACTCCAGATTAGTAGCCGAGCGCCTAACCACCGAGCCACCGCGGCGGGTAAGAAATTGGTTTTTTGGGGAAAGGAAATGGCGCAGTGTGAGACAGGCGTCATTTTCTTTTCTTAAAACAGACCCATTTTCCTTCGCTTACTGCGCGGTTCGGGTGTCCACGCAGATACGTGAGACAGGCATTATTTCTTTTCCTTAAAACCAACTCTCATTTCAGTTTCCTTTCCTTACTGCGTGGTTCGGGTGTACAGCGAGATATGTGAGACAGGTATTTCCTTTCCTCAAAACAAACTTTATTTCGCTTTCCATTATTATTATTATTCCCTTACGGCGCGATTCGGGTGTCCACCGAGATATGTGACAGGCGTAATTTCTTTTCCTCAAAACTAATTTTCATTCAATTTTCCTCACCTTACGGGCGTCGTTCGGGTGTCCACCGAGATACGTGCAACAGGCGCCATTTCCTTTTTTGACGTCTGTACTCCGTTTCATACTTAGCTGTCTACGCAGCCAAGGCTACGGTACCTGTTTGCGATCCTCGTCCGCATCATAATATAGTGCGTCAAAAATAGAAATAGAAATGAATTGACAAGCAAAGTGAACAGTAGTTGATATTATAGTAGACCGATGGAAGTGTTTTATTTTGCAAATAGATTGATTTTTCTTTTATGTTTTCCAGAACCGAGTGACGCAGATTTTTCGTTTTCTCAGGCGCCGGCGATTGAAGCGTGGAGGTGGCAGCCGTCGGACGGAGATTCTTCGGTGGGCGTTCGAAGCGAGCGGACGTGTTTTTTAGCTCTCTGCTCCTTCGGACGCTGGGCCTAAGGCTTTGCGGCGTTGCGGCGTCTCCCCATGGAGGCCACAGACATCGTGAACGAGCGAAGGCCTGTGTTTGGCGGTGACAATCAGCAACGCAGGGCAGGCCGCTCTCGCTCACGATCACGGAGACGAACGCCGTCCAGAGGAAGGTCGTCCAGCACCATTCGGCGAATGCAGGCCGAGATCGCTGATCTGCGGGACACGGTGAGGTGCCTGACGGCGGCGCTCATCACCACCTCGGAGAACCTTGAGTCCGTCATCGGGACCTTGGACGTGTCGCCGGCGGACCCACGCGTTCTAGCCTTGCGGGACGCCATGGCGCTCGCTCACCAGACGCAGAACTCCATGGCGGCTCCCTCCCCGCCATTGCCGGCCACCCCTGCGCTTCCTGCCGCCATTGCTGCTCCTGGGGAACCAGCTGTGATGCCCTCTCCCCCTGATGCTGCTGCTGCGGGCTCACCGCGGACACCTGCAGCCGAGGAGAGCATGTGCACCCCAATGGACGAGTCTGCTCTCCGGAAACGGCGACGCTCAACGGGGTCCGAGGAGGAGAGGGACTCGGAAACCAAAAGGGACATCGCGGTGGCCAAGCGGGAAGCTCGAAGGCCCCCCACCGTCACTGCTCCCTCTCCCTCTACACTCGAAGGAGCAGGGCCTTCCCAGCAGGAGCCCCATGGAGCCCACCTCCAGCCTGCTGTTGATGCTGCTGCTGTTGCGGGTGGGGCGACGGCGTCCGGAAGAAAAACGGGTGCGACCTCACCAAATCCCGCCGCACGAGACCAGGCTGCGGCTGGGGCTTCGTCTGCTGGCACCGAGCGCGCCCAACTCCGCGGCGCGCCGCAGCAATGCCCCGCAGGCAGCGGCGACGCTGATGCTGGGGCCAGCCTGGTCCCGTGGCGCATTATCACTACCAAGGCGCAGCGGCGTCGGAGAGCTGCCCTGGAGCGAGCCGCGGCTGCCGTGGAGGTCCCGTCCAGCCTGGTGGGGACGGTGCTGTTTCGGCCGGCGAACCGGGGCACCGCCTTCACCAGGGAACAGGGCTGGGAGTTGGCCGAGGAGATCGGATCCCGCCCGGGCGTCCTCGCCGTCCGGGTAAACATGCGGCGGAATGTGGTGGCAGTGGACGCGGGGAGCAGCGATGCTCTCCAGGCCCTGCTAGCCACGGCCGTCATCCGCGGCGTGCCGGTCTGCGCCAAGGAGCCTCCTCCTCGGAATCAAAGCTCCGGCCTGGTCTTCGGTGTGGACGGGCGCAGGACGGCGGAGGAGCTGCTAGCGGCGGCGGAGTCAACGGTACCGATGGTGTCGGCGTCTCTGTCGGGCAGCACACTAGCTCTCCGTTTTGCGGCGCCGACACCCCCGGCGTTCATCACCATATTCAAGCTCAGGCTCGCGGTCCGCCCCTGCCGTCCCCGGCCGCTCCAGTGTGCCAAGTGCGCCAGCCTGGGGCATGCCACTGAGGTGTGTCGTGCTCCTGCCCGATGCACGCGCTGCGGCGGGCCACACGAGCCTGGTACCTGCGCGAGCAAGCCCCGCTGCATTAACTGCGGGGGGCGGCACGCAGCCATTGACCCAGCGTGCCCGCACTGGCAGCGAGAGCGTCACGTGGCCACTTTAATGGCCACATCCATGGCCCCGATGTCCAGGCGGGTTGTCCGAGCCGTCGTCCAGGCTGAGACAGCGGCCCCAGCCCAGCAACATCAGCAGACGCCGCGCGCTCTTTCTTATGCGCAGGTCGTCAGGGGAACACCCCAGCAGCAGCAGCAGCAGCAGACACAGAAGCAACGGCAGCGCCGGCAGCGGCAGCGGCGATCCGGTTGCCCGGCGTCCCGTGCAGCGCGGCCCGAGCCTGCGGCCGCTTCTCACGGCCAGCCCCCTGACGCACGGGACGCGGAGATCGCGCGCCTAAAGCTGGCGTTGCGCGCCCTCAGCGCACTTTTCCCGGAGGGCACCGATGGACACCGGGCTTGCTTAGAAGCAGCGGGTGCTCCCGCACAGATAAGCCAGCATGATGGCTAGCCGCCGGACTCCCTCCCGCATACCATCCATCCTGCAGTGGAACGTGCGCTCACTTGCGGCGCGGTACGCCGAAATGCGAGTTCGCATCGCACAGGACTCGCCGGAAGTTATCGCGCTGCAGGAGACGTACGTACGTTCACATGACGGGGAGCCCCAGATGCGGCTACCTGGCTACATTGGCTACCACTCAGCCACCACGTGCGAGGAACCCACCTGTGCTGCAGTGCCCTGTTGTGTCACATCTCATCGCCCCGGGAAATCAAGGTGCGCGATATACGTGCGGCAGGACGTCCAGCACACCCTCGTCGGCTCGGCGGCGGCGACATCTGATGCCCAGGAGTGCGTGGTGGTGACAGTGCGCGTCGGGGGTGTTGACACGTCGGTGGCCAGTGTTTATGTGCGTCCAGCTGTCGCGTGGAACGCGCTGTGTTTTCGTGCTGTGTCTTCGTGCTGTGCCCCGCGCCAAATCATCTGTGGTGATTTTAACGCCCACCATAGTGCGTGGGGCAGTGCGCGCCACTCCGCGCGGGGAGACGACCTGCACGACGCAGCAACGCAGCTGGGACTCACCCCCTTGAACACCGGCGAGCCCACCTTTCGACGACGCGGAACAACCGGCTCCTGCATCGACGTTGCCTTCGCATCCAGAGGCATCGAGGCGACATGGCGCCGATCACCATCTCTCTGGGGCTCGGATCATTACTCCATCCTAATTGAACCCACTGCGATGGAGGCACGCCCCAAACGTGCCTACTCCATTACCAACTGGAGTGCGTTCAGGTGGGCGGTCGACGAGGCGGCGGCCACTGGCGCAGATTTCTTTTCAAGTCTAGTCCGAAGCGCTCTCGCAGCCACCCAACGAGCAGAGGTAAGGGCAGGGCAGCCCACACCTGATATGAAGCTGCTCAATCTGCGCGAGAAGAGAGATCGCGCAGAGCGACGGGCGCGACGGACTGACAGAGCCGCCGACTGGACTGTCTACAACCGCTTGGACTCAGCAGCGCGCCGCCACGCCAACAAGCTATACCGCCGGCAGTGGGCTTCACTATGCCAAAGGATGGAGGAAGATGTCAGCTCGCGGAGGCTGTTTGACACCCTGCGGCGCATCACCGAACCACAGGCAAACCGTCAACCTTGAACGATTAATAACTGGACGCCCCACTCCAGTTGTAACCTACACAGTGCTGTGCGCGTGTGTGATTTAATTTCTCTAAACTGAACTAATCACGCGCACAACCTGGACACATTACTTATTGTGTAAATAGTTTGTACATATTACTTCTCCCCCTGTCCTCTACTCCTGTCCCCTCACCTCTTTCATTTCATTTCTCCATTCTGCCTGCTGTCCTTTATTTCCGCTGCCCCAGCTCAGGTGCTTCAGTATCGATGGCAGATGCCGGGGCTAGCAAAAATCTTTTCCTTCCTTTTTACTATTATTTTTAATAAAACCACTACAACAACAACAACAGGCGCCGGCTGTATCAGGTTATCGCAGCTGAGCCGGCAGGTCTGTTTGTGAAAATGGCGTCGCTGTCACCTGCTCGCTTGTTTTCTTCCCCCGCTTCGACTTCGAAAACATCTCCTGTTCGCCTCTTTTCCAAGGTGAAGTCTCCAAAGTTTTCTAAAGACTGCAAGGCGGTGATAGTTAATGTCTACGCAAGCATAAGGAAGCTCCACCCCGAGAAGACTGTGCGTGGCGTTCTCGCAATTGTGGGCGAGATGACCGGAGTGAGCCCTCGGACAGTTGTGAGGTTTAAGAAAGAAGGTCTTTCTGGCGGAGTAAAATAATTGAAGCCACACTGAATTCTATCACCCCACAGCTAATGATTCATTGTGTGCAGCATGCGAAAAAATCCGTGAACACCGAAGAACAGCGCCTCTCAGCACATCCGTTGCCAACTCTCGCTTCACTTTCGTTTCCCTGCGGAAAAAGTTAACAGCACGTTTCTTATTAAAGAAGTCATTTCATTTTGATAACAAAAAGGCCACTTATATATGGCTCGCATTTAGACTTTCTATCTAGAGATTCGCCGAAAAAAGATAAAAAAAGAACAAACCTACGCTGAGGATCGAACCTGGGCCCCCTCACAAAATGGACAAACATGCCCGCGCTTCGTACCACTCAGCCACGACGCGAGGCGGAGTGACACATTTTGTTAGTTTTTTTTTGACGGACTACTTCCGTACCTTTGGCTGTGTAGACAGCTATGTATGAAACGGAGTATAGCTACATTCAAGGTCAAACTTGCGGCCTTGCTGACGGCTCGAAAAGCTGGCGCAGTGGAGTTTTTCGTTTAAAAATGTTTTGGTTTACCTTACATTCTTCAACAGCAACTCTATCAAACGGCGCCTTCCCTCGGAGGGTTCACATCACGGCATGTAGCCGACATGAAAGAAGTGCTTTTTGCTATACGCTATACTTTACAACACCTCTTTGTCTCATATTACCCGGATCGAAGCTAGCTTACTCTGACAACTCAGGACGCGACATGGAGCTGACAAATTGTATACTGTCTGTTTCCTTGTCTCAGAACTTAGGTTACTTTCAGGCACTGTTGCGAAGCGTGTATTCCCGTCAGTGGTTAATGCTGTCTCAGTTTTAGGAAAATTTCTTGAAACTATCTCGTTCACATCCCATTATTATGGCTCATCGTCACTTCCCCGGGAATCATAACGTAGCTTTGCTTTCATGGGATTAAATCACAAGGTGCTATGGATGAAAAGAATAGAATAGATTTGAAAAAAGAGTAATGCACAGAGTCAGCACGAATCAGCCAGAGCTCGTTGAAAGACTTCGGCAGTGTGGGTGAAAAAGGTGTGGATAATTTATCGTGAAAGCAGTTGTCATCATCATCATCATCATCAACAAGATGAAATCACCTATAAGAAACAGATCTCTCCTACTCCTAGTGTTGCTTCGCGCGAGCAGTGTCCATCGTACCCAATAGCTTTTTTAACATAAACACCCTACGTGAACCTCCGCGGCTTTTCAGTATGTTTTTCTTTTCTTCCTTTTGCATCAACTACGTCATTTCAAGAGACTAGCTGCTACCTGATAGGTACTGCAGGCCCTGCGGAAGTCTGTTTCTGCCTTTCATATGCAGTGGGCCTATCTTGAATAGCCGTTTGTTAAATAATCCACCGGTCTTGCTGTTTTGTTTTTCTCGGCACAAGCTGCCTCCTCAGCTGCTCTCCATGCATGAGAGACCCTTTGCTCAGGCGGACAGCGCCGAATTATATAGAGAAGCAGACTCGCAAGCTTCATTTAGCGCTTCTTTTTTAGCAGTCGGCGCCATTGAGAGGCTATGAATTATGATTCTATATCGCTCACCGATAATGTCCGTTGCAGCTAGAATGGATAGCAGGGTGCTCTTTATTTTCACGAACGCAGTGTTGGTCTCATGCTTCCCATGTAATCCTCTGTCTTCCTGCGTTGTCATACGGGGATAACACTGCGTGAAATGTGTCCCTTGGGGAGGGAACAATAAGAGCGAGAGGAGAATCGACAGCAGCTAGAAAGGCGGAAAGGACGAAATACTGGAGGGAAAGATAAAAAGAGCCGACGCATTAACGGCGGTGCCTCCCTTGGTAAACTCCTTGAACCTGCGCAACAATAACTTCTTGTACTTCCCGGGCGCAGGCCATCTCATAAGGCAAGGACTTGGGACCACGGTGACAGTGTGTCCGGAGCGTGTGCGAGGATTAACGAACTTTCTCGCCGTTGCTGCCAGGCGGCGCGCTGTTCTGTTGTTCTTCTCATCCACGTCACACTACTTCCCTGCAACAGAAAAAAGAATAAAACAAAGAAAAGCTAGGAATTAAACGGTAAACAGCGAGGGATTCCGCTCGCTCAGTCATTTTGGCGTTTACGGCAAGACACAAAATCTTCTTTCAAATCTTCTTTGCTTCTAAGGCACGCAGAAGCTAACGGAGAAGTACGACAGGTTGGTTAAGCTTTGGCTTTTTCTGCGCTTTATACGTTATTGCCTTCGCGGGAGGATATGGTTCAGGCAGCGCTTGAGAAGCATGCATGATGCAACTGTGGAGCAACCCGTGCTAGTTCGCAATGGAGCCAGATGGGCATGGTATCGTGTGTCAAAATTACTCATAGGATATTTGCACGACATCCCTCAGCTCAACATTCAGCTGCCGCTAATGATTTTAACCTTCTAATTAGCCGCTGATAACTAGAATCGGGTTAATGGGGTAAACACTGAGTATGTATAAACAGTGCCTCCATAAATCGTACTCGCCATTATAATCAGCCTAACTAATTCCACTGCAGGATACAGGCCTCTCCTATATTCGTTCAATAAATTTTGTACTCAGCCAGCTGCGGCGGCCTCATCACCGCAGTTTTCCTAGTATCCTCCCCTCACCTGACTATGTGACGCCCCCCGCTGTTGTTTCCCTTTATAGGAATCCTATCCGTAACGTTAAGGAACCATAAGTTATAATGCCTCTACACTGCATACCCGGCCGATGCCCATTTCTTCTACATTTTGACTAGAACGTCATTAACACGCGTTTGTTCCCTCACTCCTTATTTTTCAATCTTTCTTTAGTCTTAGACAAACACTTGTATCGAATGATGAGAATCTGGAGCGGGATCCAGGTAATAATAATTATTATTATTATCCAGGTAACACCGTATGCATTAAGATAGTCTCACCCATTTACCTCCACCCAGTCTCCTTCAGAGCTAGATGTGGCTAACTCTAAACATGAAATTTAATAACCTTTTCTCTCCAAACAAACCTCGAGGTTGTTCATCAAGAAAATAATAGATTTTATCTTTCTAGACTCGGTTTTGTGCTGGGCAAGGTGATAAAACCATGAAATATCTGGTGTATTGTGCAATGAAGAATGCACAGACGCCAGTATTTTTCATTTCAACTCATCAGAGCACGTCACACTCTAAGAGGTCTGCCCAAGTCGCAGTTCTCTACTTATTTATACCGAAAGAGATAAGGTGCTAACTGTGAGAGACGCTGGTGGTGAGGTAAAAAAATGCCCAAAAATAACTCTTTGCGAAAAAACAACCTGAAATCTCATAAAGTGTAGCGCCACATTAGTAGATGGGGTAATGATTTTGAATTTCGCTCACTACTCACTGCCTGTGCAAAAAAACTGAAGCCCGCTTTTATAGCTTTTAGAGCTTAGAAACTTAAACAGAATTGGCTAAACGTAATGACGAAGTAATTAAATATTACTTTTTGATCAGGCAATGCCTTTATACTTATGAAATATAGCATTCAGAAAGCATCAAACGTTGCCTTAACTGAGGAATTTTTCATGACGAGTTCACTCCCTGTAAATTACATGGTTAATGCGCGTCCCCTTGACGGTTGGTTATCTTGCGTCATTTACTGCGTTCTCGTTTTGATCAGTGCTATTTCTTGCTCGCAAATTGTGCTTTCTGCAGGACACTTCACTCAATGAAGGAAGATGCAGACCTGTTAACGCATATTACAAATAACAGCAGCGGCAAAAATGAAAGTTCTTGGAGAAGTGAAGCAGCTCCCCTGACAGCGCTTGCATAGCAACTCATGACTTCAGTCAGCACAACCGGGCATCTACGCAGTTCGCCGATAAATGCACCTATGAAACTACGTCTCCTATGAAACTATAGATGCCCCCCTTAAGGCCTGCGCAACAGCATTGAGATGGAGGCCATTTCTTCATCTGCCATAGCACACTTTCGACCTTAACGGAGATAAATGACCGCCGTTGCCTAACACATCTCAGGCTGGAAGTGAATAGCCGGCCATGAATATAAAAGCAAGACACAGCGGCGCGAGTGATTCTTATGGTCTCCCTCAAAGCTTCCTCAAGAGTATCTTTAACCCCACGAACTTCTGCGCGGATATGCATTGGACGCATGCACAACTGACGCGCCTCTAGCTACAGCATATGTCGACGCAGGAAATTCTCAAAGTTCATAAAAAAATATTTGTTGCTGCATTGGTGAGAAAAATACATGGCTTCAAATGCTAAATTCACTGTTTTTTGAAGGTGTGAAAAAGAGAGGGGGGAGAGAAAAAGTGTGGGCTGACACATCGCCAATTTGGCGCTTCGCTTTTTCTGTCCAGAAATTGAAAGAAATCCTTCCATTTCACAAGAGACAAAGAAATGGTAGAAATTGATATCAACCTCCTTTTCTTAAAAAAATTACACTGTTGACAGGAACACAAATATAAGCGAGCCATTATAGATCTAGATTGACCTGGAGGCCTTGCTGAAAGAAATCGTCCAGCTGAAGTACTTACTAAAAACCAATGCTGTATTTACTAATAATAATAATAATAATTGGTTTTTGGGGAGAGGAAATGGCGCAGTATCTGTCTCATATATCGTTGGACACCTGAACCGCGCCGTAAAGGAAGGGACAAGAGAGGGAGTGAAAGAAGAAAGGAAGAAGGAGGTGCCGTAGTGGAGGGCTCCGGAATAATTTCGACCACCTGGGGATCTTTAACGTGCACTGACATCGCACAGCACACGGCGCCTTATCGTTTTTCCTCCATAAAAACGCAGCCGCCGTGGTCGGTATATACTGCGCGAAAAGTTTTTCTGGCAATGAAGCGGAAGGTGCCGAGCCGCGGAATAAAGTTGCCGCTTACAATTACTAAGTTTCTTTCATAAGAGAGTATATTGTGAATATTTCTTATTTAAGGCATATTTATGATACGACTGCCGACTTTCAACACTAGAAAGTGAAAAATGGTCTAGTCGTGCTACGCTTAGACACAGTGGCTATAAGGAGTAGATGCGCCAACTGCAGGAGCGCAAGGCGTAGTTCAATGCTTCTCGCTTTCCATGTCCAACATTATTGGACAACAGTTTCTTATTTTAGAAAATTGTAAGGCCCTGTTATGAAAATATTGAATGTAATGGTCATAGAAAACGTAAACTGGTTTTTGAGGAAAGGAAATGGTGCAGTATCTGTCTCATGTATCAGTGGACACCTGAACCGCGCCGTAAGAGAAGTGATAAAAGAGGGAGCGAAAGAAGAAAGAAAGAGATGCCGTAGTGGAGGACTTCAGAATAATTTCTACCACCAGGGGATCTTTAACGTGCACTGACGTCACACAGCACACGGGCGCCTTTTGCGTTTCGACTCCATGGAAACGCGGCCGCCGCGGTCGGGTTCGAGCCCGGGTACTCCTGATCAGTAGCCGAGCGCCCTAACCAGAGAGTCACCGCGGCGGGTGTAATGGTCATTCTCCAGATGTGCAGTAAAATCTTTTAAAGTTTCCTCATCATTCGCGCCGAGCAGTTAAGACTGCCATAGAGAATCATTGCGGAACGCTTGTAAAGATAGAAAAAATGTTTAAAAGAAAAAAATGCAAGGCTATCGACGAGAGATGTGCGGATATATTGCCTCTTACAGTGAAATCTTAGAATATAGGAAAGAATAGTGTTATAAACTTTTTCCCGTTCAAAAATGCTTGTCTAGTATTGTTGGCTATGAAAATTGGTTTTCGGGGAAAGAAAATGGCGCAGTATCTGTGTCACATCTCGGTGGACACCCGAACCGTGTCGTAAGGGAAGGGATAAAGCAGGGACTGCGAGAAGAAAGAGGTGGTGTTAGTGGAGGGCTCCGGAATAATTTCGGCCACCTGTGGATCTTTAACGTGCACTGACATCGCACAGCACGCGGGTGACTTAGCGTTTCGCCTCCATCGAAAAGCGGCCGCCGCGGTCGGGTTCGAACCCGGGTACTCCGGGTCAGTAGCCGAGCGCATCTAACCACTGTGCCACCGCGGCGGGTCAATGACACCAAAAACGACGCTACGGCCAGAGGGCGCGGCGTCCACGTCTGGTACCAGCTGATCTTACTTTCTTGTGCCTTTAAAACGCGAAAGCTTTTGCTACTCCCCTCCGTAGCTTCTTTGTCTTGTGCGCGAGATTGACCTTAAACCGAGGAGAAACATTGTGACAGCTATGACGTCACTCACCCGCCGCTGCCACCGAAACCGAGCGCCCTCTACTGCCGAGTCATGTGACATTCATGACGTCATTTAGCCACAGCTCTATGCCGGATGAAAATGAAAATTGCTTCCTGGGGAAAGGATATGGCGCAGTTTGTGTCTCACATCTCGGCTGACACCTGAAACGCGCCGTAACGGAAGGGATAACGGAGGGACTGAGAGAAGGAAGGAAGAGTGCTGTTAGTGGACCCGCCGTTGTAACAGACGAAGGAGGGAAAGAAATAACCAGCGCAACAATAAACAACCCAAGCATAGAGGCAGCTGAAGAGGCCGCCATTGCTCTGGCAATATCGCACGGCAACGCAACAGGACAAAACCTCACTATAGTGACGTACTCTAAACAAGCATACAGAACATACACAAGAGGCAGGATCGACGGCATCGCTAATCATATTCTACACACGATGAGAAGACACACAAACACTAAATATAGTATAGTATCGGTTCCAGGACATGAGGAGATGAAAGGCAACGTGGCAGCAGACGAGTTAGCTCGAGGGTACGTCAACCGAGCAGACTCAACACTTTGCACCACGGGCACCTTTGACCCTGTTACCCCCACGTACTCAGACATACTCGATCATTATAGGGGTCAGTGGAAACGCTACCCAGCCCTACACAAAATGCTATCCAAAGAGGAGGTGGTAGACTGGCGCAGACTACAAACCAGTACCTACCCGCACCTGCACAAACTACCCACTATGTAGACGAATGTCCGTGGTGCCAGGTTAGACCTACACACGAGCATGTCACATGGACCTGCCCTAAAGTAGACTCTGAGCCTAAAATAGACCACCGGAGTGGGACGCAATGGAAGCACTTGCTGGTCAGCCAGGACGAGTAAGCGCAACGATTTCTCGCACGCCGAGCCACGCTGGCAGCAGTCAAGTGCGGCATCCTGGACCGATGATCGACCACCGCGCGCAGTGACCCGTAAGAGTCAAGAACACTTTAAATTTGTCGCCAATAAAGTTTTTTCCATCCATCCATCCTACGCCGGAGCCGTGCGCTCCCTCTGTCTAGATGGCCTCCGCTGCCTCTCAGCCGGTGCCACCAGACTGCAACTGCTCGTGACAGTTTAACGGCAGCAGTCGTCATGGATGATCCAGGTGAGACACCTCGTGAACTATCTGCGTCTCAGAGGCTGCGAAGTCGACAGGCCGAATCCAACCATCCAGTGGGCGTAGCTCGCCTTGAGGCTGCCGCACAGAGATGGCCCTAAACAAGGAAAAAAAACTTTATTCGCGTGACACAGAAAAAAAATATTTTTGATCACAGGTATCATCTTGGATGAACACCACAACATGAAGTTTTCAGCTTTAAATACATAGGTGAAACATTAACTAAATTAAAAATATGTCCTGGCATTCACATTTGGAATATATCTGCTCGTCCGCCTTTCGTAAACTGTTTTTTAAGAAATAAACATTCAAAAGCCCCCGCTCATGTTAAAATGCTCGCGTATATCTCACTAATCAGGCCTAAGTTAGAATATGCATGCGTGGTGTGGGATCCTTATACTAATACCAATATTAAAAAAACGAAAGAATCCAAAGAAAAACCGTACGATTTATTTATGCTAAATTTTCACCGCTTGATTCTCCATATGAGCTAATGAAATCTAACAGTATTGAACCTCTCGAGGTAAGAGGAAAAAAATATTCCACGAGAATTTCTTTTCTTGCTCGCAAATAACAAGTTGGCGCTTGATCTTGCATCCTACTTACTAATTTTAGCTACACGCATCACACGTCACCATCATCCGGGTTCACTTTCCCCGTATTTTGCTGGAACTGGCACATTTAGAGTTTCCTTTTACCGCTTACCACAAGCGAGTGGAATTCACCGGCACGATGAATGCCAGCGCATAGACATTCTACCGGCCTTCTTCTTTAGTTATTTTTACTTGTTGTCCTTGTATCTATTTGTAATATCTACATATGTATTTGTTCTGCTTGGATCTGTAACATGATCTGCAGTATGAAATAAAAAAAAGAGAGGAAGGTCGAGCCAATGTCCCCTAGATAGAGAAGGCCTGATCATATCCTCCTTTCCTCGCGGCTGACGTAAGAGAGGTTTTCGGTGCCTGTGGCGGCGAGCGCGGGCGGATTTCGCGGCCACGGCTTCACCGTCAGCCAACTCGAAGCCGATGTCTTCCGCAGATGGTTATCGCGTATCTCGCGATTAAAACTACCTGAGCCGTTTTTTTTACGCCGTCTCGTGCGAAACAAGAAGGCAGACCGTTGCTTTGTTGAAGCACTTCTCGGGGCTCAGTTTTGTCACCATATCACGTGATGCGGAACAAGAACATAGCCACTAGCTTCGGAATCGCCCGTCGCTTCCGCCGAGAATTGTCTGGCACTCATTCCTCCTCGGCATGCCGAATGAGACGGGACAGCTGAAGAAGTGCGCAAATGCCATTCCACTGCTGTGTTCCATTGTGCCGGGCAAATTACTCCGATGGCCCTCAAGCCAGTGTTTTCGGTTTTCCACGAGACGTCGAACGCCGAGTGGCTTCAGGCTATTCCTCGCTAGGGGTACTACATGCCATCGCCGTCTTCAAAGGTAAGCACCAATGCTGGCAACTGCCATCACACATGTCGCAGTTTACGCCCATCTCCTGTTGTGAGCTGAACTCACGCATGCGAACGCAGGTTTTAGTTGGGGACGGAAATGACATGCGAAGGAATATGTTCTAAGAAGCTACTTGGGGACCGTATACGCAGGAAATAATATCCCTCACGCCAGGCATCATCCAGACAAATGCTTTGAGTACTGTCGATACACGAACACATTTGATCACATCTGTGTACTGTCGATACACATGCGCATTTGATCACATTTGATCACTGTCGATACACTTTTGACTGAAGGCATAAAATTTCAAATGTTTTGTCCTTGCTCCCCGGCCTCCTTGGTGAACTTAAACGACTAACCAGCAATGCGAAAAAAATAGACAAATACTAGCTGGGCCGGTTTTGTGCTATCACCTTCCACGACACTCATTTCTGCGCAGTACCGATGTCAGTTGTCTTTTTTTGCTGATTTTCAAAATAACACAAGTTCGAATAGTTCAATAGGCAACAGCTTATTTTGTGGATTGCGGTCGCATACACTAAAAAAAACAAACACGCGCATCTTCGTTTTTGTGGAAAGACAAAGTACAACCAGGAACGTTAGAAACTTTCACACTATTCCTTCTTTTTTTTTGTTTCCAAGCCACCGTTCTCAATGAAAATGTGCACATTCCGTGCTTAATATGTGCCTGCATATACACACCTCATTACTCGTGCCTTCTTTCGGTCTCTTAAAAAGTTATGTCGGACAAACCCGTTCAGTCATCTGTGTCGGAAATCTCCGGCTAATACCGACTGGGAAATTAGACTCAAGAATCACTTCGTGCTTGTCTGCTCTCTCAAACACAACATGGCCTCGTGACAGAAAGACCTCTTGGCGCATTCCTTACCGATCTGGAAGGTGAGCCACAATTCAACAGGTACGTTTAAATCAAAGGCCACGCAACTAACTCGCTCTGTAGCAAGTAGGAGCGTCATTAGAAAGCATGTAGAAGCGTTTATCAGGACGTGTGTACATAGGAAATTTAAGCACCGTTTCACAGGAAGCACTAGTTAATATTTTAACAACGGATAAAATTTTCGTTACGGCCACTTTGCATGTCATTCTTGAAGGTATGCACACTGTGAAGGACGTGCAAAGCGCAAGCAAACAAAATGCGTAAGAGCAGCACTCCCAAATCAGGTTGTAAATAAACCTCTCACTGGTCAACATTGGCATGAGTCGGGCGGCGAAAGAAAAAACCAAGGGAATGTGCGTGAGTGTCAGTTATTGGAGCGACGACTTCTATTCACATGTTTATCACACAGGAGCGAGAAAACATACGTGTTTCACCTATCCCAACGCAACACAAAGTACGGGTACCTAACAAACACACGGATAAACACTGCGGAGTGTTGAAGCTCGTCTCATACTTGAAAAATACTTAATGGGTTATCGAAACCACGAGCACTGCATAACGCGTGCATTAACGGTGAATGCACACACCACCATTCACACCTTGGCAACTTGTCGTTAAACTTGTTTCGAACAATTCAGAGAATTACGCGGCCGGCAGCAGCAAAAGCCGGCAGGTAGACACCGGTGCCTTAGGCTGCTTTTCATTTCATTCTGAAGTACTTGCCTGGAACGTGAAATGCTTGTGTCGTCGGAAAAAAGAAGGAATGCAAAGCGTCACATATTCCACTTTCTGCGCTTTCATAAACCCTCACTCACACACACAACACCGCTGGCGTTGGTTGGCGTGCAGTAGGCCTAATTCCAGATCGCTTCGTCGCTTGCTGTCATGAAGTGCGCACCGTCATATCCGAACAGGTAGGCCGTAAAGATGCACTGGGAACTTATTTCTCGATGAAAACAAGAGTTTCGGCAGACAAGGCTTCCGGAATAAAAAAAAGCACTGAATAAGAGCGTACATGCACGAAACGACACCGCCGGCAGCTACTGGCATGCTGTATGACCGGTCGTTCCCTATCCATGGCTCGATTATCTCCGACTACTCTATTTTCGTCACAAAAAGATTGACCAGGCCTTTTCTAGCTCGGAGGCACTGGTCGAGCCTGTTAAACCTTGGCTAAATGTCAGTCATTGTCACCAAGCAACAACCAAATCTAACCAAGCTTTACCACGCTTAACTTTCAAGCGGTCGCTTTTGTTACTTAGGTTTAGGCGCGTTAAACCTTTGCCTAATTTTGGTATTAGCAAATGCTACATAGAAATGATCTTTAGCTTACGAATAATCAGATATAACTGATTGAATTCAATACTTTTCGCTTCAGTCCTCTGAAAATCGGAAATCAGTAAACCTACCAAGCGACCGAAATCATTAAGAAAAAAGTTTAAAAATAGCCCGCAGCATAACTAGTGCAGGCAACATAAACCAATATCAAATTGCATAGATGTATAAACTGAAAAATGCAACTCATTCATGAATACCGCGAAAATTATAGTTGCAAATTGTAGAGCGTCCCTAAAATTACTTATTCTTTAGTTTTTATTAGGATGTTTGCTATAAATTTTTCTCTCGTTGAAAAGAAAGGTCGCGAAATATGAAAAATTTCGCGTGACCTTGCGCTTGCGTGCCGCGACAGCAGCGCTTTCAAACGCGGAATTCGTGAGCGCCACGTCCGCTTGTGCCATGAGTGTGACGGGGTGAAAACAATGAAGTGGCCTCTGGCGGCAGCTGTTTCAAAGCTTCAGGGTATCCAACCCAGCACCTTGAGCGCACCATTTATGACGCTAACTGAGTTCTACTGAAATTGAAGTTGTAGTCTCCGTATGGATGCTTGAACTTCGTGGGACGCCTTTGCGGACCCATTTGTACGTTTGAGTCATTAACGCAGGTTCCAAAAAACTTCTTTGCGGTTAATTGATGCCCCGCCGCGGTGGCTCAGTGGTTAGGGCGCTCGACTACTGATCCGGAGTTCCCGGGTTCGAACCCGACCGCGGCGGCTGCGTTTTTATGGAGGAAAAACGCTAAGGCGCCCGTGTGCTGTGCGATGTCAGTGCACGTTAAAGATCCCCAGGTGGTCGAAATTATTCCGGAGCCCTCCACTACGGCACCTCTCTCCTTTCTTCTTTCACTCACTCCTTTACCCTTCCCTTACGGCGCGGTTCAGGTGTCCAACGATATATGAGACAGATACTGCGTCATTTTCCTTTCCCCCAAAAAACCAATTATTATTATTATATTATTGATTGATGTAAAGCAGCGGCGCTAATGCTTGACGCCTTCCACCAGCCCTGGACACCATTCAAGAGATCCGATGTTTTGCAGGTCGCCTATACTCTGGGCTGCTAATTTTTTCACTGTTCAAACAGTCATTGCAACTCAATCTCATAACTAAAGAGATATTATTTTTAGGCATTGTTGTCTTTTCTCTCACTATGTTTTGCTATGTAAATCTCTAGAAAGAACGTCCTGATCCGCAACATAATATTATAGCCAGGTGCTCAGTTCAAAAATCTATTTAAGAAAACGACGTCTCCTTTCAGGCGACAGAAATGGCTGCCTGTGGGCAGATTGCTACAGATAATGTTACACTGGCTGTTATACACCCGTGTAAGAAGAAACGCATTGTCCATGCAGTGTAATTTTTCATACGAGAAATGCTCCCCAGAACATCACTAAACAGATTATTTTAAAAAGTTATTTCTGCAGTTCATTACAATTGTTTTGGAGATTAGTGTTTCTTACTCGGAGCTTCGGTTCAAAGTCAAAACTCAAAGGTAGTGCAGAATGACAAATTAAAATAGACTAACGCAAATGTAGGCCGATATGACGCAGAAGTATTTCGGGGCCAAGCATTTGTTTGAAAATTCTGGATGGGCAAAAGTGTTCGGAAGGTGCTCTTCCGTCAGTTGAGTTGGTGCATTAAGACCATGATGCTATATTCTAGTCCGAAAAGAACTGTTTAGCTTTGTATCGAAATCATGGTATGTGAGCTATCGTTCCAAAGTTTTTTTAAGGAGCCAAGAAGCTTACGCTGGAAAGAGAGCCGTTCAGTCGCTTAAGATTGCATTCGTTACAATCTTCAGATCCCTAGCTGAAATCTGCGTTTTTGCTACTTGAAGCAATATTCTTCTTTTAGTATTTTTTACAGAACCGCCAGGAAGCAATGCAGGGGCGCATTTCTCTGCTTTACTCCATGTCACTATCAATTTGTACCTTTAGGCGTTAGCACGGCCACAGATGAGGTGGTCGGAGAGCCTCTTGCAAAAGTATTGAGGCTAATGCGGCCGGGTTAGAGGAACAGCGCATAATTTTTGTGCAGATGTGTCTTCGTTAATTTGCTCTGAAGCAAAAAAAAAACAACGAAAGATTGATTCTGCTTCCCATATTTCATTAGAGACTTCCCACATCCAGTCATTATATTAAAAACCACCACTGAAAGATCTATGCGTTATGGTCCGGAAAAATTTTGCAAGAGGCTAGGCATCGAACACCGGTGCTTAAATGAAGTATTGGATCATTTAATTTCACTCTCTCAGGTCGTCAACAGGATTTTCAATGGCCGAAATAATGAAAGACGAATTATAACCAAAGCGCGACCGTCCTCAGCGAAAATCTGGGCACCATAAAACAACGCGCACAAAAGGACGCGCTCAGCCCTGCGGCTGTTCGCCTAGTCATACTCTGCTGAGTTCTGAGTTTCTGGCTATTTCGAGGCCATTTCGTGAGAGGCAGCCCTGTAATCCTTGAGCATGAAAACAATCAGAAGGTGCTTCGAGCGAAAGATAAAAGCGACAACTGATAACAGCGTGCGCCATTTATCTCTGCCTCGGTTCCCCGACGCTCTGTGGATTACAGGTCATGCACGAGGCTGGCGGTTTTTGCGTCGGGGTTGCTCGCAATTTCTACACCATACTTTCAGCTACAACCTGCCCTTAAGCAGCAGAATGCCTACTGCCCCTACTCGTTCTTTCTAGACGCCGTACTTAATCATGCCGCAAAGCCAAGCAACCGCTAAAAGACAAAAAAAAAAACGCAATGATTCTCTAAACCCCTAGACATACGTACACTGGTCTCCATGGGATTTCGTAAGCTTCTCTCATCTTTTGGTGGCTACACCGACGGCTTTACACGTTACACGATTTCCATGTTAAGGATACATCAAACCTGCCATGGTTGTGGTAAAGCACCGTCCCTTTTCTTTCTTCTATGGTTAGCGGTGCTTTTTTCGGTGGCCCCTTCTTGCCTGAATAAATTGGCTGCACGCTGGTTAGCAGACATTTTCGCATGGCTTTTTTCCGACAGGTGCATAATTTACGTTACATACAGTTTTCAAGCTCACCTTGATAGAAATAATACAAATGTGCACTTCCAGACTTTCAAACCTATGTGGCAATTGTGAAGAGCATGGCTTTGCACTCATGTCACCGAGGCTGCCCTTTTCCCCCTTACTTCCATTTTCTTCTTTCCAATGGCGGCTGAAATTAAAACATATCCCGCTGAGCAACTGAGTTTCGATGGAGGCAAAACGCTAAGGCGCCCGTGAGCTGTGCGATGTCAGTGCGCGTTTAAGATCCCCATGTGGTCGAAATTCTTGATTCATATTGCAGCGAAGAAGCACACACACACAGAGAAGGAACACGCAAAAAACACGGACGAACGCTGCTCCGTGTTTTTGCGTGTTCCTTCTCTGTGTGTGTGTGCTTCTTCGCTGCAATATGAATCAAGAATGTTACCAACTTGCCCAAAAACGTGTTTTACTCAAGTATGGTCGAAATTATTCCGGAGAGGACCGCTACGGCACCTCTTTCTACCTTTATTCTTTCACTCCCTCCTTTATCCCTTCCCTTACGGCGCGGTTCAGGTGTCCACCGATAAATGAGACAGATACTGCGTCATTTATTATCCCTAAAAACTAATTTTAGTTAGTGAGGTGTCCCTAGGCATCAGGTCTGGTGAAAACCTGCGTCAGATAAATTGTAAAACTAGTTATTTCCTTCTGAACTCTGAAAGGACAATTGTATTTTATCTAGAAATACATGCTGGGAATGAAAAAGACAGGCATAGCACAGTTTTCTGACAGGTATAGTCGAATTCAGTTGATTATATAACCGAAAAAAGTATATAATCTAAATGCCTTCCTCGCAGCCGCGTGTCGAAATGGCGCCAAGTTTCTGTAGTTTATATTTAGCCATCGAACGACTCTAATCACAAACATTGAACTATGATCAGCGCTACTATTTAGGCGGAAAAGCGTGAGAGCCTTTTTCCGCAAATAGGTAGTAATCATAAGCATTTTGTGACAAACATAAAGGAACACCCTTTATGCTGTTTAGAAAAAACCGCAAGAAAATAAAAAAATTACGGGTTTTTCCACAAAATTCATGTTGAAACGAGGTTCTTGAGAATGTAGCAGTACTCAGTGCACTGATAATATTAATGTGTTCTATCATTTAAGGATGCGGTAAAATGGCATGTGTACTGACATACTGAGAGTATGAGGCGAGAGACAGAATTAGCATTAACAAAAAAGTAGCGCACGACTTAACACCAAAGAGTGGCGCAGAAAAAAAATCAGTGGAAAAATTATTCATGGCGATGAGTTGCGATAAAGCGACGCACTGCGATGAACTCATTTTTGTTTGGTTTAGCGCCTTGATTTTATTTAAAGGTGGTGCTCACTTTTTCAGTGGTTTGTTCCAAAAAATTTGAAACTACGTTGTAACAATCGCAGAACATCGCAGCACTTTTCGCAAATGGAACACTCATGTGGTCGCCGATAACGACACGTTGCAAACAATTGCTGGAAGAAAGTAAGAACGTAGTTCTTTAAAGCGTTTGCATTAGAATCTTCTGTGCAAGCGGAAATGGCGACCACCGTCTTTGAGCAGCAAGGGGCAGGCGACCCACCTGCTGCGGTAGGCACGTGGCAACCTGCCCACCGGGCTATGAACCAGCTCAGTATAATACCCGGAGACACGAACTCAGTACACTACACCGGGTATAACGAACCTTAATATGCCACCTTGAATGCAACGACCTTTCTTGTGTTGACCTCGGATGCAAAGAACATAGTGTGTACACTTCGGATATCGTGAATCTAAGTGTACCACCTCGGATGTAATGAAATTTAGTGTGTCAATCTCGGATTAAACGAACGTTTGGCGGCTAACGCATTGAAACGACCCACCGATCCGAGAGCTTTTCTCTATTTATTCTACAAACAGAAGCAACACATTTGTTAAACTGTTTGGAAAATGACAGAAGCGGTTCGGAGAAATAAGAAACCATCCACAAAATATTAAGGAATGAGGCCGACGCAAAATTTATTAGTTCTGCCAGTTTTGAAGTCTTCCTGCACCAGATTATGCAACAGCGTGAAATATGCGGCCGGTAAATGACTTTTTTACTGATACTTAAGCTAGGGCAATACTCTTCTTACGCTCACTGCGATGTGCGACCTAAATTGATATTGTGTCTCAGTATCTTTGTGAAAATTCCTATCCTGTTCTCTTATTTGTAACGTTTTACGACAGTCTATATGACTATAATCGAAATGGGTAGATGAGGACGGGAGGAGAAGGGACGAATGGGTGCCCTCTCTTCACAGTTAGGGGAAGTGCGCACGGAATACACAATGAGGAGTTTAAGGTTCTCTTTTACTCTCACTTACAGGGTCAACGTCGTTCAGATTCCTTTCTTCATAACTGCATTACACTCTAATTCGTTTTACCATAAAATCTTTCGCACACACAGTCGCACGCCAAAAAACATGCACCATGGAGCCGAAATAACGCCTGTATACAAAACATAGAATATTCAATCGAGATAATAACCAGAAGGCAGACAAACGCTCCAGCGCAGGAAAACTTAAAATGGACCTTGACAATTTCTTATAGTTTGTTACACAATGCTAATATCTAGGCCTCACGTCTGGTGATTGTTATCCATACGCACTTTATCGTGGCACTTAACACGTTTAGTTTTCCTCCACTGTTTGAGTAGCACCGTACCGAGGTCGTTTCGCGCATACACTCAACCTTGGCATGATCTCATGGTATGTTTCCTACCATGCCATGAACCGGCACCTACCAAGGGTAGCGCGCAACTGTTAGATCTACAGCCTTTGCATAGAACTTCGTTCACCTTCCTACCACTGTGGCGTAGACGCTACAGACGAGGATGAGTGCCTGCAGGGAAAGGCAGCTTCTCGCACGTACACGACAAACATCAAGCAAAGATTGTTCGCACGAATTCCGCCACTCACCCTGCGTGCTATCCAGGCAAGGAGTTGCATTCTTTATATGTGGCTAGGAACTTCAGCAGATCCCAACGTTAGAGCATCCAAGCTCACCTCTCTCTTATTACCCCCCCTATTAGGCAATCGAAGCTCTTGTCTTGGCAAGTTTATGTTGCACTTCACAAGTTGGATCACGGGGAGACCGAGAATAGAGTTTCTATAATGGAGGTAGTAAATGGCTACAGGTCGTTGCGCGCATGCGTGAAAACTGCGTAGCACAAAGTTAAGCATTCTGAGGATATTGTCTATGATACGCACTGGATTTCGCCGAGGGTTTTACGAATTAAAGCAAAATATAGGGTGCTTAGCCTAACGCAATGGAATATTTGTGCTTGAGCAAAATTGCTTGGCTTATCCTTAATTGGCCAGCAGCTTGAACTAGTTCGCGGCGCGGGGCATTTTCTGAAACACGTGAAATATACTACGGAAGAGGACAGAAGAAATGCGAAAAGCGTTTCCGACCAATTTACGCTTGTTTGAAACATGGTGTCACATGTAACACAAAGTGGGCTGGGGGGTGGGGCAACTGTCCGCTGCCCATGTAAAGGCGATGTGGGTTCTTTAACTTGGGTCCAGGCCGGTCCTACGGGGGAGCACACCAAGCCTCCCTCCCCTCTTTCTCTCACGTGTGGCAAATTGAACGGATGTGGGCAGCCCATGTGGGGTTAGCACCTCGGAACCACATTGGCCAATATTACTGGTTACTAGTTTTCATTGTACACTACGACTGTTCTCTTTTCTGATGCACTCAAGGCGGGCGAGCTTTATAGACATGCAGTCGACCGAGCTGCTCATCGCTCCTAGATTGAATCGATGTGGGCAGCCCATGAGGACAAACGCCGTTTATGCACCCAATGTAGCCCTTGCAGCGCCGAAACGGAAGTGATGCGGGTTATAAGGGGTCATGAACAATTTTGGCGCTACCACACGTTACCCAAAGGATCCCAACATCTTGTACGACCTGGGATATTATGAGAATAAAGAGAGTAGACCACCACGTAAAAGAAAGGGTAAAAACCAATGGAATAGCCAATACAAAGGTTCAGGCCATAGTAAAAGCCCGATTGAAATAGCCCCGCTTACGTCTTCTTAATGTTTTGCCGCCTTACGTGGTGAAGGGCATCAGTTTCTAAGGCAATGTTTATTGTTAGAACTGGCCAAGGAAATTTATAAGCTGTGAATGAAAGCAACTCGGAGTTGTCGGCACCGTCTTAATTACTGGATTCCTGCTTACACATATACACAAAGTTTGAGCCCCATACAAAGTTTTTGATATTCGTTTACAATGGTATGTTTAGTGTGAATGTTAATGAAGCTATGGGATAAAATATTGATTTCTAGATAGCCGTACGTATGGCTTGAGGTATTACAGTTATAACACAGAGAAAACACCGGAGGCTCCATCGTTGAAACAACGTAACCGCTGCTGACAGGTGTTCTCAAACCGAGAACGGTCGAAGCACGAAGTTCTTAATTCACAGGAATAAATATGCATGCGCCTTTTAGTGGCCACCAAGGCAAGGATCATGTTAATTTTCCATTAAAAATTGAGCTCTTACTGGTCGCCTAATGCGCGAAAGGTCCGAGTTGATGGCCGTCTGGTACTTGGCTCTCCATCTAAATGGAACAGCTAAACAGGATAAGGGACAAAGGAAGAAGACACAGGAAAGAGTGGTGACTCACTTCTAAAAGTTCTCTCGGAAGCACATGTACTATAAGATAATTATCAAAACAGCAAGAATATCATAGGGGAAAAGGCAAGCGGTAACGGCTTCTTAAAAAGGGCACATGGAATCAATAGGGTAGAAAGAACAGCACAGAAATTGTATGAGAAAAATCAAGCAGTCAATGGCTGCTAAAAAAAAAAACTCTGCGTCATCCTATTTAATAATAAGAGATTACACGTAATCTCTAGCTATTTCGCCTAGAGTATAAACTGCAGGCTTGCGCAGAAAGTTAGAGCTTAACGAGTCTATTCTTCCATGTGTTACCAAGCTTAGCGGTAGAACATGGAAGTCGCAGCTGTATTTCTCGTTTTCCCCTTATGTACGTGGGCTCACAAAAGCCGCAAGGCTCTAGAATGTTCTTGCCAGTTAAAGGAGATACATAATAATCTCCAGCGTCATCCCTTGCGCTAGGCCGAGTCTGTTCTAATCGCCGAAAATTAAATGACCTCGCCATACAGCAAGCTGTACTTCGGCTAGCAAGCAAGAATTCTGGGAATTTGCTGCGGTGTTCACCAGTTTCGAAAGAGCATCGTCTCGGCCATATTTAATGCAGAAACGAGTGTGAGTTCGAGCGCACTCCATGCCTTTTATGAAGGATTTTCTGGAATTTATTCCCAACGGAGTTGCATACGTGATACCTGGACCCAAAGCGTTTTAGTCGCTTGAATTATTAGATGTCGCAATTGCTCTAATGCCTCTTCACTGCTTAATTTAGGAGTCAAGAGCCTTCTTAGCATTTGGGAAAAGAAAAATGCTGAAAGGTAACTTGGAGGACGACGGGCATAGCGCTATGCTTGCAATGTTAAGGAACCATTACGACGCAACCATTTTCCTTTGCACCTTCAGAGATCCCACCACACACGTGTATCATAAGCCTTTCCACCGTGTAATAGTTACTTTCTAGTTGTAATCGCTTTTCCCTCCAACACCAGAAACAAATGCTTGCTTGACATTAAATAAATTAACACTATTATTAATGTCAGCATATTATGGCGCAAAAACTTTTTTTTTCGTTCTTCCAGTTTCGTGCTGTACTGCTCTTAAATTTTTCACTCTGTCCTTAGGCACATCGCAAATTTAGAAAGCATATGGCGTGTACTAGCGAAAAAAGCGTGATATCGCACATCACAGATCGAAGCTTCAAAAGTGTTCAACTTTAGGGCTTTTCTATTGTGACCATAGAATTTTTTTCGTCAGTGTTGCAGCCTAAAATGACCCCTGGTTAAAATAGACGTTCTGAGCTCTGCTTTCTTCCGCACTCTCGTACTCAGAAGAAATTAAATTGAGTAAAATATAACCTACCGGTGTTTATATCTGGTAAGAAACTAGGTTCAAACTGGTAGAGATTCTTTTGGCAAACAAGCTACGTAATCACTTTGTAGACTTGTAAATAAGAAAAGATCAACTGTTAATTTTTGACATAAATCACGTAGAAGTTCACTATTTTGAATTTTCTTTTTAGCGTAGTGTTGCTTTTCGTTTTCTAACATTTGACTCTACCAATGGTTTGCTGCTGTTTTGCACAATGGCTCCTAGTTCAATTCACGTTAACGGCAATAATTAGCTACGAATAGTATCCAGTATTCTTGATAACAAAGGAAAAAATTGTGTGAAGCAAGACTTCACGCAAACAAAGAATATTTAACTTAAAAAGACTTCCGCGACGCATATCGATGCACTTGTAATAAGCGTTCAGTGCATGATTAGGTACTAGGCAAAAGGTAGGTAACAAATTAAAACAATAAAAACTGCGCAGCGTTCTTGCTTAGTTGGAAGTAGATAAAGCCGATATTTCTAGCTCTGAATGGTGCCGGAAAAATTACTACAGCAAAAATATAACCTGTCTTACTCGCACACGTTAATCTAGTTTGGGGCAGGACTGTTATCTGTGACAGCAAATGCTTTACTTCGCATGACAGGCATACAGCTATGGGCTGCTAAAGTTTACTCCGCAACTGCCGGAGGTTCCGGCGCAGCCTTTTTTTTTTCAAGCACGCACGAATAACCGAGTTCCAAAAATAACGGTTTGCGGCAAACTTTTTTTTCCAGATAGATTTAAGCTGCTGATTGCTCCTTAAGGCAAGAAAAAGAAATCCAGGGACGAAAAATATCGCAGCCTACGGCACAGTGATATCAGCTCAGAGAAGGAAACGTCATTTTTCGGAGCCGACGGTCGTGAGTAGAGCCTATTGTGCTACAACACAATTCCATACAACAAGCGGCAAGCGCAGCATAGCCTGCCGCGGCTCTTTTGTGGCCAGAGAAAAAAACTCACGGCGTTGTTCCTGCGTCGGCGCAAAAGCACGCCTTGATGCTGTCAGAGGCCGCGTTTCTCCGGGCTGCTCTTTCACTTCGCTCGTTCTTTGCGACGCTAGCGCACGAACTGCGCGCGCTTTTCAATCAACGGTCGCACAGAGAGTCAGCTATTTACTTGATACGTGCGATTACTTCCGGCACACGTTCCATAAAAAAAAAGCCAAGCAAAGACACTATGGAAAACAGAAAATTCTTCACCATGCACTGATGAACGTCGACGTCTCTTGCTTCACAAGCGAAGCCGTAGCATTTTAGAACAGGGAGTCGCACTGCGCACAATAGAGAATTCATTCGACTTCATAGAATTAACTTCGGCTTGCCATTGTTCGATTTCAAAGGTGACTTGTATTGTCTATCCTACTACATTCCATTTGTGCGCCGGGAGCGACTAAATTTTGGGCTATATTTGTCGTAAGCATGGCGTCAGTTTTCCAGAGAGGAAAACTTTACGTTTAACAAATATAGACATTCACATGAAAATTTAATGTCGTTGCTAAAATGGTCGCACAGCTAGTAAAGCGCTTGGATGCGGCTCTAAGCAGATGAAATGCACAAGAAAGCCTGGCGAGGCGTTTCAAATTTTATTGCTCGGACTTGGCGACACACATCCATAAACAGCGAGATTGTTTGAATTACTGATGACTGATTTTAGCTGCAATAGCATGTTCAATGCGGGGAGTACTATTCACTGAGCTGAAAAGACGTGCCATATGATTTCCACCAGAGTGAAAAATCCATTACCTAATCTCATACAAGTTTGACGGTAGCCTTTGCTGACATATGAGGTCATCGATATCGACCTGTGAAGTTCAAAGTTTAAACAGTGTGGCTGCACCTACTTTCTTTCATGCATTTTAATGTAGTCAATTTTAATCGCCGTTGGATTCCCACTGGTGATAGCACGGCTATAAACTTCCCGCGGGCCTGACGTTCGGTTTCTTTTGGGTGAAATGAATGAGAAATGGGTAATTGAACCCACGTTGAGTAGATAAAAAGTTCCTTTTGTCATGGTGGTCTTTGGAGGCAGATGCCCTGGCGCTTTAAAATAATAATAATAATAATAATAATTGGTTTTTTGGGGAAAGGAAATGGCGCAGTATCTGTCTCATATATCTTTGGACACCTGAACCGCGCCGTAAGGGAAGGGATAAAGGAGGGAGTGAAAGAATAAAAAGCGCATTATCGTAATTATTATCAGCAATTTTATTGTTGATGTTTTGCGTCTTTCTCATCAGAGAGTGTTCAAATGATCAATAACTTTTGTTCCGAGTAAGTTCTTTTTGAGTAAGCAAAATAGGAAAATGGTTCTCATGCACTTGTTAACGGTCTCTGGGCAGACACTCGTCTTGGAGCCATAAAGGGTCGCAGTGCATTAGAGAGTGTTTGTTTAGCGTTTTCTTTCTTCTATAATATGCATCTAAAATGCTCCAACTCATCTGACTTTCCTAGACATAACACGCTGGCTGGCGTGCGAACGACATATTATGTTTGAATTGGTTAAGGTTCGACTCAGCGTTAGCGAACCGCTGTTTTATTTTTTCTGTCAATTTCTGCCACCGCTGTGCCAGTGCGCACGGACATGAGAATTTTTGTGACAGAAAATTTTGTTCTGGTGTACTCCGAACCCCTAAAATCCAGTCAATCTTTAAGAGCGCTCTACCTTCTGATGTTAAACGCTGAAAATAGAAAAAACATCCCATGTAAAAAATAAAAAATTTGCGGAAGCTCACCTTTTTGTCTACTTTTTCTGCCAATTTCAAACACCTATTCACTACCGCAAAATATTTAGGCAAGGTTGGTGACGTAAACCTAACATATTTAATTATCTGAAAGGTTTCAGAATGTAAAGACAAGTATCGAACTGAACTCTTTTTTTACGCTAGCTTTTAATCAGATTTTCGTTTATGCACAATAATAGTTTCTTTCAAAGGCTCAATCTGGTTCAATATTTTATGTTCATAAATAGAATAAAAATGAAGAATGAAATATTTTATACTAATACGGCGGTTATGCACGAAGGCGAACACAACCTCACGCCACGCATGAAAGGAATAGATCAAGTGTCGTTAGCGACGCACATAGGGGCATAACAACCGCGGTGTAACGAAACCCATAGTAAAATTTCTACAATAGTCTTCTGTTACCATAGAAAGAGACTAATTCCAAACATAGATTACGTTTATTTACTAACAAAATGCTTTTTGTGTTGAGCAAACAGCCAAATCATCGATAAATTGTTCCGGAGGGGATCAAGGGAAAAATAAAGCGGCTTTTTTATCATCGGTATATTTATTGTAGACTCACATATTACAACAAAAAAAAGTCTAGAGATAAAATAAGACGCATTTTCTTGACCGTATTCTAATTGCCCCCTCTACTCTCCAGCACGTGGTTAGATGTGTATTTCACCATTATATGGAACATCGAAAGAAAGAAAAAAAGTCCTCAAAATAGCACCCTGCCGCAAGCATCTGCACTTATAGGACGCGACTTTAAAAGGGCTACACATATTTAACAAAACAATATAATCAAAGAATTATTGCACATTACGTGTGTTAAAGTGCATTTTCATAATCATGAAGGACGCGACGTAATGTCTGAAAGTTTAACGATGTCGAAGCTATAGATGAAAACATGCCAGAAGAGAAACGCAACCTAAGAAATATAGGCTTGCCATAACAGGCTTAGACCAAGAGGAGTTGTGCAGTGTCTCTATTCCTCCGAAAGGAGCGTACCTTTGAGCCAGGTACTCGTTTGGCGACAATACTTCCTGCTCTCAAAAAGCACCAGTCGAGCACAATGGAAACATATGCGAGAATGTCCTAAAATTTGGGCACAAATGCGCGTATTATGTGAGCATGGTTAACTGCACATTACGTTTACTGCATGACTCGCTTACTTTTCCGAGCGTTCTGGCCCAAGTCCCGGACGCGGGCGCAAACACGCTACAGCAGTGCTTAGTATTTGCGGTTCGCGTGCCTCTCGACCAGTTATCTCGATTTCCAGTACATTGATCTGTTTTGACCAGATGTGCTCGTGAATCATTCAGAGAACAACCCTCTCATCGGATTCGTGCGTACTTTTACTTCGCGCTTAGCTGCCGCGCAAATCCGGCTTTGCTAGAATGCGGCGCACCTCTTCACTATACTCCTTCCCGCTCCTTTACCTGTCGGGAACAGCTATAGAGCCACGGGCACGCAAATTGCAGTACCTACAAAGCTTTGGCTGAATGATCCCGAAGAACGGGGCAAACGGCTCGTTATCCCCGTAATGACGGCCATGACAACTTTTCCGCCCAGCGCTACGCAGTATGACTAAGCAGGAACCAGGACACGTGCATCGAGGCTCTTTAGTCTTACTTCTTCTCTGATGGCATTCGCGGTAATGCTCTGCCGTGTAGATCCCCGAGAAACTTTGCCTCACTTGATGGAAGTGGCGAAACATTGTAGGACATGCATTTTCGCTCTGCCAACTCTGTGATTACACTAGGTTTTTTTTCATGCAGACATGCTGAAAACAGTTCCGCTATCCACTAAAAGCTGTCATAGCGGTTTGTGTCCTGTACCGAAAGGAAAACAATCAGCTGGTTTTACCTTTTTGAACATTGACCAGTTTAAGGATGATTTGTGTGCCTAAAAACTGCAAAAAATAGTTTTGGGAACTTCAGTCGAGACAAGCAGAAGTAGAAAAAGCACTTAATTTAGTAGGTACTGTCACGAGTCTAAACAAAGTAATTTAGATGTGTCCCTGAGCATTTACGCCTCAAATTAAAGTAACAAGAGCATTAAATTGTCAGCATTCTCCTCAGTAACCTTTAAAGAGGTCTGGTCATGAAACTGACAAACCAGATAAGAGTATCTTACTTGTGCTGTACATGCGAGCCGTTCAAAAATTCTATCTTTGGAAATAACACCTGGTCTTTTGATGTAGAGGCCCAGCTTGATGCTTTTATTATAAGGGATGGATCCCCTGAATAACGTCAGTATCGTTCTGGCGCACGTGGACACTGAATCTCACTAGAAGTATTGGTTAGTGCTTAAAATGGAGCATTCCGGTTTAGAACTGGTGATTGATAAGCGACAGCTATGCTCCTCATAAGCAGAGTATATGGCGTACTCGCATATCAGCAAATCAGAAGTGATTATTCGTGGATCATAAACGCAAAACGCACAAAGCAACAAGAATCTTCTCCGCCTAATTTTTATTCCATTCGCGCACGAAATGTTGCTTTGCTATGCAAGGGATCTAAAAAAAAAACAATCGCAATACAGTGAATTGTTAAACCAAGTGTGACACCGTATTCATGAACAAACACAAAAAAATGCGCAACGAACACAATAAAGCTATCCTGAATTGCTGGTTGTGCCCAATATGAATGCGCTCATTATCGAGCCATTTCCGACAGAATTGCTCAGAAGAGGTCTGCGTCAAAATTAAGTTTGTCTTAGAAGCACAGCGATTGAGTTCGATGTTGTTTAAAGCCTTTTGTGACGCACTCGGCTATCGTATGGCAGAGAAATTTCAAGAAGAGTGGTTATGGTCGGACGCAAAAGTAAGAATCTCTAAGCAACGTTTTTAAGCTGCATGTGCGGCTGAGTTAGACAATAAATAGTATTTGTAAATACACTCCGTTCCGAGCCAGGTTACATGGGGGTGACTGCGTCATTTGCACGAAACT
The DNA here is from genome assembly GCF_052857255.1 of Amblyomma americanum. Lineage (NCBI taxonomy): Eukaryota > Metazoa > Arthropoda > Arachnida > Ixodida > Ixodidae > Amblyomma > Amblyomma americanum. Next base: position 156,665,729 of record NC_135500.1, read on the forward strand.
GAAATCTGAGGAGCACCAACTTCGAATAAACAAGCATATGTGCGCCACTGATGAATGGCGTCAAAAACGAAAATATGCCGTTAAACCTAAACGCAACCGTAGTTACGTTTCACATGGTACATACTTCAGGGTAGGCAATTCTAACGTTCCGCCTATGATATCGAGTCAATGCCCATTTTCAAATTTTTCATGCTGCACAACTTGACCCATTTGCAGTGACACGTATCATGGGTAGGCTGGCATCAAAGGGCTGTCTAAACTGTAAATTTAGGAACTTACTCAGGTTCAAGAAGAGGAATTGTGATTAAGTGCAGTAAGGTAGAAGTTCCCATCTTTCTAATGGAGGAACAAACAAGTACGTACAAATGCATAAAAGCCGCTGCATTCGAAAAAGCCCCAGATGTAAAGAACACAAACTTTGGATGGAACAGACTTGGGGAGGTTTTGCGATTGGGTCTTTCTACAGTCGTAGTGCTGCTGCGGAAAACTAATTAATCTACTTTAGTTATTTACGCGTATTGTTATTGAGCTATATCACCTGCGTAAATATATGCCTTAATCTAGAATCCATGTCCGCAGACAAAACTGACATATTTCTTACAATTTGTAAAATAAAAATGTTTAAGCGTTTAAAAAATCACTTGTATAAAAAAACTCGTTTTTTGAACATTTTACTTTTCCTAACTGCGCAGTTGAAAGTTTGTTATCATTGTCAGGCGTCTGATATGGTTGCGCATCTAATACAATGATCAATTCAATGCGACTAGTGAAAATGCGTTGTGGAAGTATTCGAGAAGGTTCGACTATGACTCGGAGTAGGAAAACCTGCTGCACGAAAAAACAGCTCCAGAAAAACATACCTAGGGGCCGAAAAGGAAAGCTAAGCCCGCTAAAGAATAGTGGATGACAGTTCAGAAACACTCCGACCACGGTCGGAAAAGTCAGCAATGGAGAGCACAAAACATTGCTGCGTTGGCAACCTCGTGTAAGCTGTGGATTAGAGTGCGACAGGTCATAAACATTGTCTGCGACACTGGGATTACTTTGAAAGCTGCGACGAGCTAAGGGATTATTACATCCTAACGAAAAACGTTCCTCATCGCATCACAGAAAAGCTAGAAATATAATGGTCCCGCGCCACATAATACTTTTCCGGGAAGAGAGACACAAATCATGATCCGGGTGACATAGATCAGGTAAATAAATGAAAGAGCGCGTAGACAATGATAGCATCCAACAAACGTTGATGTAGAAAGAGATATCGTGACCTGTTACTGGCAGAGTGAAGAGGATGGCTTCAGTGACCTAACGGTTGAGAGCCGTTCTCGAGAGCGAATAGAACGAGAAAAGTTAAAGAAAAAGAAACAAGAGTGTGATAGGGAGCCCTACCCCTTTTTTTACATTGCCTTTAGTCACCCTTCTCCCCACTGGCGGCCGTGGCTGACCTGGGCGGCTCAGGCGGAGCAAGTTTCTTCCTGTCCGCTTAGCGGAAGAGCACCTCTAATGCCCACCTAGTGTTTACGGAGCCATTTGGTTCCTCTCGACATGCCACGGTCCGTGAGAAATGGCGCTTTTTTTGGTGCGCCCAGCTTCGACAGGTGTAAGTAAGGCATAAGGGCAAGTCCGTGGCACAAGAATGTTTCAGTAGCTTGTAGATCGGGTGTGTCCAATTGTGTTTTGTAGCCCCTTTGGCCCGAGATAAAAAGAAAGTTTTTGACAGCATCATAATGATGTTGACATATAAATTTGTAGCAGTAGCAGGGAAGCATGCTATTGATTTTCTCTGCGATATATGTCTGTATGGGGCACAGAGAGGCAAAAGAAAGAGATGGCAGGTAGATTGGCTGTGCAATGCCCGGTTTGCCACCCCCTCGTCGGGAGAGGGATAAATATACCGAAAGAGAAGACAGAACGAAAATGCAGTTCAAAACAAAACGAATGAAAATAATGTTTTTTTAAACCACCATTACATAATAACGGATGGAGGGAGGAATCGAAACGATAACCACTTGGGACAAAGTTCCCATCCCTTTTACAGCAAGCAGTGGCATGCGACGGCCATTTTAACCCTTTTCCAGTACAATTTAACATTTCAGTGTGCAATGAAAAAAGAAAAAAAAAGAACTCAAGAACGAGGCAATCACAATTACACCAACACAAAGGTTCTAGCACCATTGCGTAGAGTTATCAAAACAAAGAAAGCGCTCATAAAGAACGGTCTCCCTACATAAACAAAGAGAAGAGGGACAAGGTGATGCACCCTTGTATGACGATCGAACCATTATTTAGCTTAAATATGCAAAGGCAACATGATATGCAGCTTGTAGATGTACTAGAATAATGTTTGAAACAGGCGGTGTTAGCTTTGCAGCAGAGCATGGGCAATCACTCCGTATGCGCACTGCCCCTAACAAGAGCGAAAATTCGAATTGGAAAAGCACGCCGCTTTTAATGACAGGCTTAACTTGGCGCACAAGCCGACGCCGACGCACGGACGCCGATGAGGGTCACACATAAGCCGGGAAACAGACCGGATTTTATGCGCCCCACTCGCCATCTCGACGCAGCACATTCATGCAAGGAAACGGAGAGTCAACACTCATGTGAGCAATCTTTTACAAGAACTTAAGTTCCGCTGTACTGCCTCAACTCCTCGCCACCATTAACAAAGTATGGATAGAAGGCGTCGTACCAGAAACCTGAAAATCGGCTATTGTGATCTCCATACCAAAGCCGGGGAAGCCGCCGACAGACCTCGGAAATTGCCGGCCTATATCGCTTACGCCAACATTATGCAAGCTTACCGAAAAAATCATTGCCACAAGACTGTCGTGGTGGCTTGAGCACCATGGTTTCTACCATCCCGCCCAAATTGGCTTTCGTACGTCCATATGTACAGAAGATGGACTGGCTGTCTTGGCGTCAGCAGTTCTGGCCTCAACTCGCAGGCACAATGTACGCACTGTACGCGCCATGGACGTTGAAAAGGCGTACGATAATATCAGTCATGCTGCCATCCTGGAATCGCTTGACATGCTGCATTTCTCCGTTAGAGTGCGCAATTTTGTTAAATCCTTCCTTGAAGGCCGACACTTTGCCATACGCCTCAGTGGTGAGGCAGTCGGTTTATTTGTGCCTCCTCGCGGCGTTCTCCAGGTATCGGTGTCATCGCCAGCATTATTCAATATTGCTTTTATCCCCCTTGCTTGGCGCTTACATGATGTCTCTGAGATTAAGTTTTAATTGTATGCTGATGACATAACGGTGTGGAGCACTCACAACGACCTGATGACTCAAGCAGCAGGCCTACAATCAGTCATAGATATCACGTCGACTTTTGCTTCCTCAATTGGTCTGCAGCTTTCAGTGAGCCAAACTACGTTCGTGTCAGTCGCCAACCGCTGGGGCGCAGTAAATTGGCTGCAACACTAATTCGTCTCCATCTATCCGGCACTACAATTCAAGAAAGTTCGACCGTAAAAATATTAGACTTGACAATACACGAGTCAGGAACAGGTACTGCTTGGCTTTCTCGGGCTAAAAAGCAAGCAATTCAGGCGTTGGGTCTGACTGGACGCATTGCTCCTAAAACAGGCGGAGCCCGCTCTCATGTTACACGACAGTTGGTGAGGGCGGTTGTGCAACCGCGCCTGGTTTACCAAGCCCAATTCCAGCATTTAACGAGGGCTCAATGGCATCTTCTATTTCCTCGTGTGAAGAGAGCCCTAAAAGGTCGCTTGATGGGGAGCGTGGAGGCCATTCAAGACGCCACGACAAAGGAGCTGAAAGCCCTGCCAAAAGAAGCGTTTTACAACTGCTTCCAAGACATTAAGAAGCGTTCGAAGCTGTGTATAGACTGCAAATGAGACTATTTCAGACTGCTAAGGAGACTATTTCGAAACGGTGCTGCACAAATGATTTCAATGTTAAACGCACATTGTTTACAGGACTCAGTCTCAGAACTTCATGAAAAAAGGTTGTATTATAAGACGGAATTTTACTTGGACAACCTGGAAAAACAGTGCGGCAGAGGGGACGGCCGTCTCAGGTCAACCAGTTCTTTTACTAGCACCCACAGCGATCGCAATGGCTCTGGAGTGGATGCTCATATTCTTTACAGTTTTTATTATTATTTAGCTTCGCTGTTAAAGGCCATGTGACGCAATTGTTCTGTTAAGGCGATGCAATCGTGCTGCCATGGCACGTTTCAGATATGTCATGTGGAACATCGTTGAATGCTAATCAATCAACGTGGGACGGTGTTACAACCATGCCAACGCCCACTTAGTTTGAAACGTGCTCTTAACAGCAGTAGGTGCAAAAACTAATTTAGCTGAAATCAGCAATGCTTTGAGCACCCCGTCTTCAGGACGGAAGCCTTAGGCATTTTCTAGTTATTTGCAAAAGGAAAATAGCCAAGAAAGCGGTGCGCGTCAGCGGCTGTCTTCTTTTTGACCATTTTCATAGGCTTCATAACGACAATGCTGCGGCTTTTAGGTTAGGCTGCAATAGTCAAGACTACTGGTTTGGTTTATGAGGGTTTAACGTCCCAAAGCGACTCAGGCTATGAGGGACGCCGTAGTGAAGGGCTCCGGAAATTTCGACCACCTGGGGTTCTTTAACGTGTACTGACATCGCACAGTACACGGGCCTCTAGAATTTCGCCTGCATCGAAATTCAACCAACGCGGCCAGGATCGAGCGCGCGTCTTTCGGGCCAGCAGCCGGGCGCCATAACCACTCAGCCACCGCGGCGGCCAATAGTCGGGACTCCGTCATACATGTCTTTGCCGCCAGGTTGCTGTACGTATGCTACTTGAGAAATAAAGTGAGGTGATGCTTACGTTTTGTTGTCGATTTTCACAACAGAATATTTCGTTTTTGTTCTTTTTTGCTTTCAGTAATAGGGCCATAAATATTATCCCAGCAAATACAAAACGCATTCAGTTCTTTTTCCCGTTCTGCTTCTGTGCTGCTGTGGAGGCTGCTGCCGCGCTCAAGTTAAACGCAACAGCAGGTTGGTTTCAGCGGCCAGCATAGAGCATTACAATCATGCATGCAAGCGATGATGCTTGCTATCCTTCATGGAAACGGCGATGCACACAGTGCAATCGTGAGAAATAACAAAGCGAGCAAAGTTCGAACACTAGTTTTTTAATTACTCCTTAACTGTCTGTGAGAAGCACAATTCCTGTTTTCTAACTAGTTTGCCTTTTGTCGTACAGCATCCAAAAATCATTCTCAAACTTCGATGAAAAATAACCTGAATATTTACTGCCTTGGTTTATGCGGGTTTATCGTCACAAAGCGACTAAGGCTATGGGCGACGCCGCAGCCGCAGTGAAGTGCTCCGGAAATTTAGTCCACCTGGAGTTCTTTAACGTGCACTAACATCGCACAGTGAGATTTTTTGCCTTGTGTGAAGAGTTTGCTCCCTCTCATACTGTTTATTTGCCTTGTGGATTGCTTATGACGCTCCGGTCGAATCATGATAAACGCCAGTTGTAGCCCCTGTGAGAGCAGTGTAGCGCAGTAAAGATTGAACAAAGAAGTAGTGGGTGAATGAAGAATAAAAAAGAAGAATAAAAAAGAAGGAATGAACTAAAGAATGAATGAATGAATGGGGAAAAGAATGAACTGTGCAAGTTTTCGGGAAGCAGGTGGTTAAAGATTCCGAAGGATAATGCTGGATGGCTTGTGCGTGTTCGCTTATTGCGCCTTGTAGCTGTGTCAAGAGGGGCAGATTGGCCTCCGTCGCAAAGTTCGCGAGGCTTGTGATGTTGCGACTAGGGTCCTTCCAAAAGAGCAATGAGCCTTAGAAGTTTTAGGCTTAGAGTGCAGACCATACATCGTTCACATCCGCATAGTGGACTACTCTTCTAGGTTCACTGAGCAAACCCAGATGCGAAAGCCCCGCAAATATGCAAAAACAAAGTGCTGTAACCAGATACTTCTCAGAGAACTCGTCAAGAAAACATTACTAGCGTGCTCCTCGTGTCATTCTTCTCTAAGCTCAAAGAAACCTTGCTCATATATTTTAAAGAAGGTTTCTGTGATCCGAACTTCCGTGCCCTGTACTTACACCACTTTCGTTAAACAAACTAGATCTCATATCGAAAAATATGCGCGTTTTCTCTAGTTATTCGTTTTAGTTTCAGAAATCTGCTGCGAAGAGAATGCTGCGAAGCACATGTGTATGATTAGTCAACATTCAAACATCTACGGCACCTGTTTCAACGAGCACCTCTGCTTGTCTTTTGTTCTTACCTTCATGCTGCGCAAAAAAAAAAAGAAAAGAAAATTGACGCCTGCCATTTATAACGGCATTTTGCAGACTTCATTAGTTTACCTATCTTCTTATTCAACCAGAAATGATTCTTCTTGATGAAAATTTACGTAATTTACGTAGCCATATGAAATAAGGAAGCTCAAACTAGGTAAGCTTAGGATAGCATCTCTGTACAGAAGAAACGGCACGAAAACTTTTTACACTTTATTCCTACAAATACCAAAAATTATTTGTTCTCTGCGCTTCTGAAACGGCTAAACACAACAAGGCCGGTAGCGTTTTTCTCAGCCGTGCGAGTACACAATGCAATTTGTAGGCCTCTACGCACTCCGAGATGGATCGGGCCGCATCGGCTCATCACTGCAGGACTGAGTCCAACGCAATGCGAACTAGGTAGGCACTAAATGGATTACGAAACAAAAGAACCATAGCTTAATATTTAAATTAATGTGATGGGGTACGAAATGGTTTGGGAGGATTTAAAAAACACGGATGAATGTTTGATTGGCGTTAATGAAAGCGAAAACGTAAAAGCGGTGTATTATTTAGAGAAAACTATTTCAACAAAATCTAGAAGAAATGGGAACCGCTTGCTGACGATGGAATCTGAAACCACGACCTCCATATGTGTAATACGGTGTTCTGCTCACTGATCTACTGCGATGAATTTCTAATCCTCTTCTTCCATACGCATTTCCATCGCGTATGGCCTAACGTCGAGAGTTTTCACCAGCGCCGCCCGAAAAGTAGCGGTGGATGTAGAACGTGCTGCGTGCCGCTAATGCCACGTAGAACATGCCCGAATAGGGATCACGGTAGCTGTTCGAGAACCTCTTATGCTACCTATAGCACAACGAAGAACAGAACCAAGGCCCTCGTTAAGCTGATGAACACGCAAGAATAGGGAAATAAGGGACTCGTTATGATGCGGACACGTAAGTAGCTAACGCGGACTGAAACGAAAGAAAGCTCAAGAAAATGCTTTTTTTTTGTGATGGTGGTCATCAAATTGGGAAAACTGGCGGCGTAATATTTTTTCTATATCGTTCTTCAACCGTTCTTTTCTTGGCACCAAGCGCTTGGAAGAGCTACACTCTAAAAAATTTTGGCCGTTGCTTCTGTAAACATTGTTTTGCTTTCTTTTCGGCCATCGACTCGCAAATTTGAGGACTTGCGCCGGATCAAATATTTTCAGGCAGCCTTTTTTTGCGCCACGTTCTTCGATCAGTAATCGCACAGATAAACCTCCAGTTACACTGTGAGTCGGAAAACTGTGGCCGAGTGCATAAATAACCACAAAAGTCAATTTTGAATAAAATGCGCCCACAGAAATGAGGAACAAAGATGAAAAAACTTATGCAGAAGAAAAACAAAGATAAACGTGACGGTCGCATAACATACATTTTACATTTTATGCCTGGCAGAATCCTTTCCACTTAATTATCCACCACACGTTTTGAAAGTCTTGACCGGTCTTCATACGTAGGTGTGAGCCATTTAATGCCTGCCCAGCTAAAATTTATTTATTTATTTATTATTCCCTCAGGGCCACTACGGCATTATAGAGGGGGGTGGTTACAAAAAAGTGAATAAATTTAACAAACTGAAGTTAATGAAACAGACAAGGTACAAACATGACTTCTACATATACATTGTTAGCTAAGCCGTTGAGGAGAAAATGAAGATAACAAAATATAAAATGTATCCTAGTTATAAAATGTTAGCCAGAAGAATGACGCGAACAACATCATTCCAAGGAGCTTGAGCGCGCATTGCAGGGCTCTTCCTGTTTTCACAATCAACTGACAAAAGCTGTCCCCATTCCTGGCATTTACGCAAAGAAAGCTTGAAAATCAGGCACTTTCAGCCCGCTCTCATCTAAAGCCGGATAAACGGACAACGGAAAGCAGCTCTTCCTGTGTCTAAAAAACCTTAGATAACCACACCGTCGTCCTCTGGGCTCAGAAGTTTAGCAGTTCTGTAAACACACGAGGTTGACGTGGACGGTTATCAACTGCCTTTCTCCTCCCTCCCTGTTCTTTTGTTTGCGCCACTTTCTTATATATATTTGATATTTTCCCGCAATTCTCCGCAAAGTAGGCGCTACGCCATTAACGGGCTTCATCTGGACCAACGCAGATTTTCTCTTCAGTGGGGCTCCCCCACGCACAAAGACTTTGCTGGGATTCATTCTATCTGATTCGTGTTTGCCGGCACTACCTTCAACTTTATGGTCCTTACCGGGAGATAAATCTGGGCAGCCACTCGCTTCTCAAATGAGTTGTTCACTACGCCCGCATGACAACGGACTTGCCGGAGAGCTGTGGTACAACCAGCGTGCGTGGAGTTCCTCGAATTAGGGAGGAAAATAGATGAGGAAACAAAGGCGGCGCTGCTCGGAGTGGAATTAGTAAATATCCTGGCTATCTATCGCCTGCGCGGACTGGAGGATTTTCTCATGCCAGTGTCGCGCGCAAAATGTGTTCACTGGAAACGCAACAAGCAACTGGGTTTGAGTGAACATTATTGAGCTCTCTATTTTCCTCCTAGTTTTCCAAAATTGAAGACAGGAAAGCAGCCACAAATTTCAGCATGGACGAGATGTAGTTGGGTCCCGTCGTGCCAAATAACCCAGGCTTAGCGCTCTACCAAGTTATGTATATTTCTAAATTAATGGCATGTTGTGTCCTTGCCGTAAACAGTCTCCCAGCTTGTTTTAGATGAAAAGTTTTTCTCGCGGTGGTCGCTACCTCAAGGACACAATTCATAACAAAACCTAGTCCAAAAAAAAACTGAAAAGTTTTAGGCATTTCAGTTATTTTCAAGCGATGAAACAACATTGCGCTTTCATGTAAATTCTGAAATCAATTGATATTATTTTTCTCCAAAATATAAGACTAAAATAAGTGCAAAGCTTTGGAATCGTAGCCACTCCAAGTATTTCCCTGCGCTCTCTAGAAGACAAGAGAGCCTGTAAAAATAATTTGGACATCACGAAACAAAAGCTCTATTATAAAACATATTTTTTATTTATTTTATTTGGAACATACTGCTAGCCTCTTTCGAGGCTGTTGCAGGAATCGGGGCAGATTGGTTTTCTTTTTTGGGTGCGTCACAAAGGAACAAAATCACGAAGAAGGTTCACACAACTGAAATAACATTGTAAAAGGGATAATCATGAGAGAGAGTTTCAAAACACATGACGCAATCTTAAGCAACACAATATAAAGCGGAGAGTGGGAAAAGATTACTTCAGAAAAAAAAAGCACGTGCAAAGCTTGACTAAAAAGTTCAAATGAACAATTATGACAGGTTACAAAGGAAACTGCTCAGAGATTCAGAGTTAACATTTCCAGGTAACATATTCCATTTCCTAATCGCTTGCGAAAAAAATGAATAACGAAATGCGTCGGTATTAAATTTATACTCTGTTAAGTGCTGTGAGTGTTTCGTTCTGGTGTTGCGTTTTGGTAAAAGAACTGAGTTCAGAATCTATATTTAGAGCACCGTTTAAGAGGAGAAAGACGAATTTAAGGAGCGATGTTCGGACACGGGAACTAATAGTGGAGAGATTTGCCTTCTTTAAGAATTCAGTTGGGGAGTCGTTACGTTGATGTTTGTTAAAAATAAACCTTACTGTTTTGCTCTGAACGTTTTCTATCTTATTTATGAATTTCTGTGTGTGCGGAAACTAACACAGGATGTTGTACTCGAGCAGAGGAAGGACGAGAGAACGGTATGCCAGTAGCTTGGTGTCGGGAGAGGCAGACGACATTGATCGCTCAAGAGGAAAGAGTGCGGAAAGTGCTTTGCACGATATACATTCTACATGTTTATCCGATTTCAGGTCAGAGTAGATGACAGCACCGAGGTATTTGTATTTTTGGACTGATTTTAAAGGTTTATTTTCGACTTCATACGAAAACGAGCGAGTAATTTTTTCTTGATACAGTCATGCACACTGATTTTTCGAGATTCAGGTTCATCTGCCACTCTCGACACCGTTTTTCTATTCGACCAATTGCCATTGTTTAATGTGACTTGATCGTCATGTGACATAATTTCTTTATAAATCATGCAATTGTCTGCGAACATTCGAACATCAATTTAAAAAATTGTTTTTTTTTGTGGCGTATTCAACACCCAATTGCACATATTGCACATGCACATTATTGCACATGCACGTTACAGTTATTGCACATGCACATTACAGTTCAGTTACATTCATTCTAGACAGCGCAATAGGAACACTATTTGTTTTAAGCAAGAAAACAATTTTCTTCAAATTTCGCTCTCGCGTCCTACCCTGGCGTTACTCCGTGATTGCCCTTCCATGCAGTGCACGCTGTCGCTGTGTGGAAGGTGACACAGAGCCTGCGCTCCGTTGCACGAATACGATGGTGCGCTGGACTTCGACGCTTCCAGCTACGGCAATACAGAAACCTCATAAAGGGCATGTTTGCATAAAGTGCCGGAGTTTTAACGTAGTTAAACCGAGCAGACGTACGAAAGCATGTGGTTCGCCTTCTATCAAAAAAAATTGAGCAAGAGTCCATGCAGCTACGTCGCCACCAGAGCGGCGCATGCGTCAACAACATCGTCTTCGGAGTCTCGTAGTGTTCAAAGCCAGCGCACGGCACGAAGGAGGCCCAAGAGGCGTACTCGCAGTCCTGGTGGCACATGCGGAGCGAGGCAACAACACCGCGTAAGCTGCCCTCATTGCGTAAAGCGCGCGTTTGCAACGCCGGTCTCATGCAGTCATCTACCAGTAGGAAAAATTACCAGTTCTGGTCGCGCGGGTCGCCCTCAAGGTCAAGCTTCACTCAAAGCGAAAAATTTACTGGCCGCGAACTTGCGATTTCGCAGTTGCGGTACTCCGAGGAGGCACATGACGTGACAACGCGCGCCTGTCTGCGCATATTTCTCTCTCTCTCTCTCTCGCCCCCGAGTCACTATTGCGCATGCGACACTAGTAGCACCCAGCCATAATAATAATAATAATAATAATAATAATAATAATAATAATAATAATAATAATAATAATAATAATAATAATAATAATAATAATAATAATAATAATAATAATAATAATAATAATAATAATAATAATAATAATTTTATTCACAAGTCTGCAAATACAGTCACAGATACCAGGCTCGCCTAAGCCTTCACATGTGGCTTGTCACGCGAAGCCTGTCTGTCGACAGCAAGACTCGGCAGCAAAAATTGCCTATTTTTGGGGGGAGAAAAAAGAAAGAAGACACGAAAGGAACCAAACAGCTTGAAGGTAAAAAATACAAAGCACAAAAAAAGGTAAAAACTGAAAAGTTTCACAATGGCACAGAAATTAATGTGTATAGCACAATCATTCTAAGTACAATTTCTTGAGTTTTATGCGAACCCCGCCGCGGTGGCTCAGTGGTAAGGGCGCTCGACTACTGATCCGGAGTTCCCGGTTTCGAACCCGACCGCGGCGGCTGCTCTTTTATGGAGGAAAAACGCTAAGGCGCCCGTGTGCTGTGCGATGTCAGTGCACGTTAAAGATCCCCATGTGGTCGAAATTATTCCGGAGCCCTCCACTACGGCACCTCCTTCTTCCTTTCTTCTTCCACTCCCTTCCTTATTCCTTCCCTTACGGCGCGGTTCAGGTGTCCAACGATATATGAGACAGAAACTGCGCCATTTCCTTTCCCCAAAAAACCAATTATTATTATTATTATTATTATGCGAGCGGTTCAGGTGTCCAACGATATATGAGACAGATACTGCGCCATTTCCTTTCCCCAAAAAGCAATTATTATTATTATTATTTTATGCGAATATCACGTACAGACTCACAGGAATTAATTTCAGGGGGAAGAGCATTAAATATATCTGGAACATAATAAGCTCGATTATATTTACCAAACCTGGCCCGGTGCGAGAAACTGAAAATGCAGGCAGATGACGTAAAGTCCGGGGAAGCACAGTGGGGACTTTAAATGTATCGCTCCAGAAATGTTTTTGTACAACGGTATGGACAAAAAGAGATCGAAATTTGGGCATCCTTAGCATCTGAAAAAGGTTCACATTTTGCGGAGTACACACCTCGTAAGTAACACTTTTTAACATGCATTTTAACAATCTATTTACACGTTGATGCCAGATACCAGAACAATGAACAAAAGTTGTGATTCCATATCTGAGTATACTGTAGGCTAAGAAATGAACCAATAATTTCCTCACCGAAATTGGTAGAAACATCTTAATACGATACAACAGACAACTTTACTAATAACAGACGACTGTAATAATAATAATAATAATTGCTTTTTGGGGAAGGAAATGGCGCAGTATCTGTCTCATATATCGTTGAACACCGGAACCGCGCCGTAAGGGAAGGGATAAAGGAGGGAGTGAAAGAAGAAAGGAAGAAGAGGTGCACTGGTGGAGGGCTCCGGAAAATTAATTTCGACCACCTGGGGATCTTTAACGTGCACTGACATCGCACAGCACACGGGCGCCTTAGCGTTTTGCCTCCATAAAAACGCAGCCGCCGCGGTCGGGTTCGAACCCGGGAACTCCGGATCAGTAGTCGAGCGCCCTAACCACTGAGCCACCGTGGCGGGTAGCACCGAGCCACAGGTTTTTAAGCCGCTGCGCCGCGCCGCGCCTTTCCTCAAATTCCAATTTTCAAATTTCTCTTTCTACTTTCCCGCCCTCCTTTATCCCTTCCTTTACGGCGCGGTTCGGGTGTCCACCGAGATATGTGAGACGGCTACTGTGCCATTTCCTTTCCTCAACAACCAAACAAGACAAGTGAGCCGATAGCGTTCATAGAGTTCATTGGCGTTCACAACTTTGCAAAGGCCGTTCATTTTCACGAAACGAAAGTGCACAACCGGGTTTGTAGGTCAGCGGAAACTCCAATCTCGCTTTCACGTACGTGGCGTTGGTGTCCAACTGCAAAAGCCTGCTTTGATTGCGTTCCGCACACTGGATAGTCAGCGCGCCCTCCCTGCCACCCTGGGAGGTGGCATGCAGTTAATGGTTGATTGCGAGAGATTGATCACCAAATTAACGCTGCGGCCTAGCTATTGCTGGAGTGCCGCATGTCAGCCGCAACGCTGTCAGCGCTAATTCATTCAGGCCACATCTCTCTCTCCGCACTGCCACATGTACCAAAGCACGAGTGAGGCGTCTGCATATCCAAGGAGCCAGTTATGCGCCCTTCCTTTGCTCAAAGCCATCGCTGTGTAGAGTGAATGAATAAACTTTATTGCTCTAATAAAAGAGTTTTGCTGTTAATAATAATATTAATTGGTTTTTTGGGGAAAGGAAATGGTGCAGTATCTGTCTCATATATCTTTGGACACCTGAACCGCGCCGTAAGGGAAGGGATAAAGGAGGGAGTGAAAGAAGAAAGGAAGAATAGGTGCCGTAGTGGAGGGCTCCGGAATAATTTCGACCACCTGGGGATCTTTAACGTGCACTGACATCGCACAGCACACGGGCGCCTTAGTGTTTTTCCTCCATAAAAACGCAGCCGCCGCGGTCGGGTTCGATCCCGGGAGCTCCGGATCAGTAGTCGAGCGCCCTAACCACTGAGCCACCGCGGCGGGTCAGTTTTGCTGTTCGCCCGAAGATTGCCGATGTCTTCCAGGCTGAGCGTGGTTGGCGCCCCTAGTCCAAGGCAAACTGTCCCTGGCCATCCGGCATGCATGGTTCACTAGATCTCTTTGGACCTTGAGCTGGCTGCTGGTTAGCCGGTCCTCACACTGCTCCGCATTTGGCTCTTTGTTACCTCGGAAAGCTACATTGTGTATGCATTCCCATGTGATATGATACAGCGTGGGGGTTGCCCCGCACCACGGACATGTATCCCTATACTGCTCCAGATACATCTTATGTAGAATGTGAAGGTTGTGGAAGGCTCCTGTTTGGAGTCTTATCCGACATGTCGCTTCGTATTGTGTTAGCAGAGGATGTGGATGGGGATATTAGCGTCTTCTGCCTTTGATGAGGTTGAGGATAGCTGCGTACGTGAGCTCTACCGTTATCTCCGGGCCGTCCGAGGCGTGTGACGCACCAGCTCGGATAGTAAGCTCGCGAGCTAGCTTGTCCGCCTTCACACTGCTTTCGACTCCGGCGTGTCCTGGTGCCCAGTAGATCCTATGTTGAATCTTTTCGTTGGTTCGCTGCGTTTTCAATAGAATCCTTGGTGTTTTCTTGTTGATTCTTCCTACCATGTAGCGTCTACACGCTTCTTGGGAATCTGTTATGATTGTGAGAGATTTGTTGATGCGATAAGCCTCGGCTGCCGCTAGAGCTACGGCGATCTCCTCTGCCTCAGTTATCGTCCCATCTCTCATGGATGCGCCGCTGATGAGGCCACCCTCCTTTGTTGTGACAACCGATACCGTTTTTTTGATGCTTTGGCTACGAGTCCACGGGTACAGAGTGGCGTCAGTGTAGACTACCTGATCTTGTGTGTCTATCTTCGCCTCTACATGTTCAGCCCTTGCCTGTCTTCTGGCTGCGTGTAGATTTGGATCCATATTCCTGGGTATAGGGCTAAACTGGTAGGTTCGAGGTATTTCGTCTGGGATGTTTGCCTGGACATACAGGATAGATCGCTGTCTAGAACATTGTCAACGCCAGCGCCAATGAACACAGTGAACGCCGACATCTTTCGCTTTGTATATCCTGTATTAGCTGAGCTAATCCATACTAAATTTTTGTTGGCTGTTGCTGGACCCCTTCAAGGAGCGCTTTCGCACTACATTAAAAATAAAGTGGCCCTGTTGCCGGGACATCGTGTCACACCTTGTGGTGACTGGAGATGCGGACTACAGGGGCTGCAGCCTCACTGCTCATCCCATAGCTGCGGCAAGCGGTACCAAATGTAGGTGCCGTTTTCACTTTGAGCACCACACAGTGCACCGCAGAGTGCTTCCTCACGCAAATAGTGCACTACTGGTAATGTGAACATCCGACCACCCTCCCCCTTCCTGACCGGAAGGGCACTCATACCGAGCAAATTTGGAAAAAATATATTTGAGCGGGAAACCGTTTATGAACGAATTGTTTTCATATAATCTGAGATTTCACTATAACAATCAATGCATCCGAAGATCGCCCGACAGCATTCTTGTATTTTTTCTATTCACGCTTTTGCTATCGTCAAACGCTTTCCCCATGGGTTTTCTATAGCACTCTTAACAGTTCAATGCGATCACTGGAAACACTCTAAAAGGATTGCTACATATCAGAATAATGGACTATTGCTTTCAATATTTCAGTACATTGTCTTACAAGTTCCCAATTTTCAAAATTTTTGGCGAGAAGGCTGGACTTGTGAGCAAAGGGATGAAGGGCTGGTTATGAGGTATAAATGAAGAAAGCCAATGGCCATCGAAACCGAGGGAAACATAGGGATGTTTTTTCGAAAATGTGTGGTGTTCATAAATGGGAAAGAATAGTGTAATTAGTTTATGACTGCAAGATAATAATTACAAAGTAGAAGAGAAGCACACACACACCGCCACTGGGATCCGAACCCACACCGTCCGAATTAAAATTTATAAAAAGAAACGTTCCTTCTGCTTTCCTTGGTTTGGGTAACTATTGGCTTCTTTCATATGTATGCCATAACGAGCCCCTCATTTCCCTTCCCTTTTCTGCTCAGGAGCTTAATGAGGGCCTCAGTTGCGGCAGTCTTGATGCCATAGGTAGCATAAGAGGGTTCTCGCACAGTTTCCGCCCTCGCCACCCCATCCCGTTCCACGTGTTCCAAGCAGTAATACAGGACCTACTAGGTTCGCCGTTATAGCCGAGGGTGGCGCTGGCGAAAACTCTCAAGGTAGGTTACACGCAACAGAAATGCCGCCGCAAGTAGGAAGTTGTACAGCCGCCGCTGTAGCTGAGTTGGTAGAGCACCGTATACGAAATTTGGAAGTCATGCTTTCTGATCCCACAAGTTGCATGAGCGGTTCTTTCTTCTACTCTCTAATGAGTTAAGTTTCAGCCAGAAAATAATTGCATTATTATGGCCTGCCTATTAACACTACCAATAAAAAATATACATTTCCCATTAATTTTCTTGGTTTTGGTGAATACTGGCTTCCTCCAGTTACAATTTTAGGAAAGTGAGAGCCGTTTGGATGCCTCGTGCCATACAGAATCTGGCTCAGTCGTGAGTTTGGCAGTGCCTGTGGCGGAACAACATCAAGGCGAGCGAAATGGTCGTTCTACGTCTCTGTCTTGTGGAGTCTTAAGAAGATGAATGCCAAGAAGTCTGACAGACAGCATTATTTATTTGTTTTCAATGTTTATATAGCAGCCCTTCAAAACGGACATTCAAATGAATGTATAAGACTGGTTCGCAAGTGTTCACTTATGTGGCAATAATTCTGCTTCTGCTGCTTTTGCGTGTTCTCTTTTATTCCACTGCCATGTATGGAGACGCAAAACGACGGGAGCAGGCTACTAGCGCTTCACGAATGTTACGCGCGCTGCTGTAATTGTCTTCATTCAATTAAAGTTAGTTTTAGTGCATTTTAGCGCGGACTCAAATTTAACTTTGCTTTTAAAAGCTCTTTATAGCAGAATCTGAACTTCCTCTTTGTTCGCTAGGAAAAGGAGGCGGCCCCAAGGCGACAATCGAGGCGGCAGTGGATTTTAAATCCTGAGGAACTGTCTGAAGCTAATCGCCACCTGTTGATCCTGAGGGCTAACCAGACTCATTGTGCAACACTAAGGACACGACAATAGTAACTTCGAGATGATGCTCTAATTTCTTCCTCAAGCACATCTCGGGATTCTGGGATACCATGGTGGTCGCAACAACTCTAACAGACTTTCAACCTTGTTTCGTACTTACTCTGGGAGACCGGGTCTGCTATAAATGCAGCCAGTGGTGCTATAGCACTCAGGAAATGGGAGTTCGTACACTTCAAGAGAATGGGGCCCACTCGGAACACGGCGATCAGGAAGTGTCAGGTGTCGACAGAATTGAAGAGCTTGTGGTCATTGGGAATGACCCCTGCAGTGATGACGCATACAAATGGAACTGAAAAGAGAGTGTATTCATACCTTGGGCTCAACCATCCACCGTCATAAGGAGCGTAATTTAGTGATGATTTAATCCTAAGAGTAATGTGCCCAGGAAAAAGAACTAGCAAAGATGACCCAAATTTAATGTTCCCTCCAAAATAAATGCCTTGTAAAACAGTGTGAATTTTTTTGAAGATAACGCTGTGAAGAACTGTCGGTCAAATATCATCATAGACCGCAGTACTTGGCATGCCTCCGAGAGAGGTAGACCACCTCAACAGCGAGTAAGTTCTCTTCTGTTAGGTAATTTCACGAATACGACGCGGTTTCTCACTGTTTTCCAGGCAAAAAATGGTGTGCTGCATGGTGACAACAAGCGACTCTTAATGCGGAGCTGCGCAGGAATGCATCACAAATGGAAGAAAAGTCATGCCAAATCTACCTTTTCATTGTTTTCTGCCCTTCGCCTAACTTACCAGGTTTGGCAGGTTAAAGTTGCGCCCATACTGTTTGCGTGTGTTTAGACAATTGAAATTTCAAGCGCCTGCTGCATTTTGCCAAAAAATCTGCATTTTAAGCTTAAGAAACATGGGCTCTGGCGCTGAAAATATAAAGATTCAGCTCCGCAACCCACTACCTACTGAAACAGATTACTAAACTATGCAGGTACAATAGTGGATCAGCTGCAGAGACTGTCGGCAAAAACAACCGTATTAAATATAGAAAAATTTCGCGAAAATTTGTCTATATTCTGAATACCAAAATGTTAATTCAGCTGCGAGGAAAAGAACAGCGAGATGTTTGTGAGAATTGAAAGCAATCAATTAAAAAGACAACACAATGACATACATAGACTTCACAAAGAACTACAGTTACGTAGTTGAAGAGCCCTATAATCGTACCACTAGGTTAATACACAGGTCACATTGCAGCCAAAACAGAGCTCCTGTGTGTTAATTTCAGAACGATATTTGGAAGAGTTCAAAAATGCCTAGAACGTGGCAAAATTGTTTACTTTTTTATAGTACATCTACTTAGTGGGACAGTTATCAACTCGTCTGTAATTTTACGGAAGAGCGAAAAAAAATACTGCGCCCAGCACTCTCGAACTATAAATATTTGCCAATTAAACAGGTCCATTGAGTGTATTTTAAAAATTAAGAAATCGAGATTGCCTATTTTGATTTTCTGAACAATAAAACAACTGTCGTTTTTCTAACGAGGAACACCACACTGAATAGCACCGGAAGCGTTTTCAAAGAGAGATTAGATTCAAGATTAATATTTGGTAAAACCGAAACTTCAATAGCTATTAAAATGTGCACAGTCTTAAGCTAGGTCCATCATGTAGCTTTTAAAGGTATCTACCGGTCCTTTCTTTGAAATTCAAAACCAGTGAAGGGCGAACCTACTTAACGAGAGTAGAGTACCAGTCGGACTTTTCAGGCAGGGCTGATTGACTCTGCGTGTATTGCTTTAATATAAGGGCGCGGAGGAAGTTACTACTACTCCTTATAATCTAAGTAGCACTGCTCAATATTTATTTAGGGTCCAAGAATGGGGTTAAGACAGGTTTAGGGATTGACTGCGGGATGATTCAAAATCAGCGCTAGTGTTACGGTGCATACATGCAGAGCCAGAGAGCGACAGCATAACGACAATTTGCTAAGAGTAGTTGACAATTTTTAATGAAAAGTAGTAAGATATCATTACAGCAGCGGGGTTGTCAGCGATTGTCCAGACGACGATGCAAGTGGCCGGGTAAGAATAACTTTTAATCAGAAAAACAGTAAAGACACACCCAGCTTCCATCGGGAAGATGAGCAGTCTAGATTAAATGAAACTTTGTGTTTTAGTGTTCTCGTCGTGCCGTATATATGGCTTTATTTTCATTGCAGTTTATTTTCTACCATGCCCAGGAGTTTTGTCGCCCGCTGCACTTCTTTGTCTTGCAAAGGTTTTTTTTATTTATTTGTTTATTGAATTGGCCCAAATGATGTAAACAATTTAGATTCTGGGAACTAGGACTACTCTGCATAAAAGATCACTAAACTAGAGTTAATTTCATCTAGTACCAGCCTTTGAAAAAATAGCGTAATAAAATGAGCGATATGTAGACTACGAATATAGAAAAAAAATCAGCACGACATAGATGTACTGAACGCCTATCTTCACTAAGACTTCGTTTCGAGATTTGGACACACATGAGACACACATGATAGCAGCTGTACGATATTGTACAAGAGCCACCAACTGTGCAAAGCGTTGCAACAGGGCAGAAAACTGAGCTAGTTGGTATACGTTCATTATGATAAATCCAGGCGCTCACAAACAACGACGCAGAGCGGACAAAGCGCTGTGCCCCTCTGTGTCGTTGTTTGTGAGCGCCTGGATTTATCACAATGAGTGCAAAACGTTATCATAACGACGTAAGTGTTAAAGCAGGAAACAACAGGCAACTTCTTTGTGAATATGAGTGCTGATTTCATATTCAATTCTGACACATTTCATCATTCACCACTGTCATTTTCGTTAATTCCTACGAATTAATTTGAGGACACCGCTGAAGAGGCCTCATCGCAAAGGGTACCCACCAGTACTTGCATTAGCGCTTCTGTTTAATAATCGTACGAAACTTTACTGACTCATCAACTTTCTCTCAAAGGTTTTTTCCTCCTACCCTGCTAAAGCAAGGACCCTGGGAGACAGAAGGCCAGGCCTGTTATTGCAAAACAACCACCGTAATTTCCTTTCAACGATGAATGAATTTCCGGAGGGTTTTGCACTTTTGGCTTTTGAACTTTTTATATTTTTGTTACATTTAACATATTTTAAACTCACTTAAATCTTACTTAAATAGAAGTTCATTAGCTACCTATGAAGTTGGGAACATTCAGCAAGTGTAACTGTTGATTAAAACTTTCGTGCTGCGTGGTCTTCGGATAAAGGTGGAGTGAGAGTTATTGAAGCAAGTGTCCACAAGTACATTTGTTTGTAAGGTGATCATTGTAAATGGTGAAACCAGAGAAAGCTGCGTCGGCTGTGTACTCAGTCATTCGCAGTCACGTATCATGTAGACCAGGTGGGATGGCAATGGAAGGAGTGGCGTGTTGGGTGGGCGCAGTAAACTGGAGTTTGAAAATGCTCAAGGAAATTCTTGCATGTCGTGAAGCGGGTTTCATTCAAATATCGCCAAATTTTACATTCATCGTCACTGGCTCAAGGTAACTGCTGCATATTTTGAGGCGATGGAGTGCGCACTAGGGGCCAACAACTACAGAGGCATAAATAATCTCTTATTTCACTGCCTGCGACTGAGTACAAAAGCATAGCGACATTGATGAAGAGTTGTGTCCCTTGGGTTGATGTACGATACACCAGGTGTCAAGATTTATAAGTCCATGGCATTGGGCCAATATTTGTCTAGTCTGGCCTAGTCTAGTCGATTGTGTTGATTATGATGCAACTGGTGACACTTTCTAGGCATGCATGGATTCCTGTCGATGTGCGCTTAGCTGACTGTCCCGTATTGCTTTTTTTATAGCAGGTGGCTGTACGGTGGTGTGAATTGTGTTGTGTCTTTATGATCTCTTGTATTGAATATTTGAAGAGGCTTATTCAGTCTTGTGTATATATCCATTTTTTTCTTCATTTTCCCTTCCTGTAATGACCCTCTAATGAGGGTTGCCAGTATTCATAAATAAATAAATAAATAAATAAATAAATAAATAAATAAATAAATAAATAAAATGGTGGACATCTTTCTGCCATGCATCATATGCGACTCATTTAAACGTAGCGCTCGCTCGCATGCTGGAGGATCTTGAAAGCGGCTGCGAAACAGACCTGAAACCCTTGTGTGTAATGTGTGACCCCTCTAAACGTAGTGCTAGCTGGCTTGCCAGTGGTTCTTAAAAGTGAGTGAGAAATTAGCCCGCACCGCGGCTATCACGTCGACTACTCTACTTTTATTAATTTTTCAAAGGGACGGCAGCCGTGACCTGGTGGTCTGAGCTACCGCCTCGTATGCGGAAGGTGCGGGGTTCGATCCGCGATGCCGCCGGGTACCCGATGTTGATACAATGGCTAAAAGCTGTCTCTGGTCTGGTGCTCGGCTTATTTGGAGTGAAATGCTTGGGAAATGGGTCCTTGACTCGACCTTGTGTAGAAGAAAATAGCTTGTGCCATGGCGCTCTTTGTCCACCGATGCTCTTGCGCCATAAAAATATCATCATCATCATCATCATCATCATCATCATAATATATTTTTCATAGGGGGTCCGTTTGAAAAGTACGCCATTTAAAGTTTGGAAAATACGCCAATTACGCCAAGGCAGGCATTTAGGCGTACTCTGAAAACAATTAAAATTGGAGTGCAACTCTGAGATAGAAAATCATCAATTCAAAGAGGTGCCTTTGAGCTGCCATCTTCAAAGCCACCCTAAAATAGGATTGGTAGAGATTACTTTTTCTGAATAGAAGAAGAAGCGTTAACAAATGGTTGATTTGAGGAAACAAAAAAAATGATCAGAAATGAACGCTTTGCAAGGTATTACCAGACAAGAAAATGTACGCATAGCAATGTAAGGTGCAGCAGCTTAGGGCTGTACTGGAAGGACGACCTCTTCTCAAGAACAGAGATGTTGCATTGTGCCGGAATGTGTGTCTGCACGGATATTAAAAGGGAGCGCGCCGTACTGTCTGTGATTGATTCTATCGGCGTCCTAACCAACCATAAAAACTCTTCCCAGTCCTTTCATACGTCTCAGGCAATTTTTGCTTCTCCATCCTTAAAACTCCTTAATATTATTTTTGTTCCCTCTATTTACTCCTAGTACGGATTGCCGGTACTAGGATTGCTATTGTCGGTACTTTTTGTTCGTTTTTATTGGGTTTTGCCATGTGTTGCAGTTTCAGAAGTTTTTCCCAAGAAAAGGTATCTTTCTTTTTGCCATTAAAACATAATATTACTTAGTTTTGAGTTCTGAATTTGGCTTATTTTTTTTTTAAAAAAAGCACGTAGTTTCTTTCATTTTTGTATGAGAGCTTGCCTTGGGAGTTATTGTATTAAAGAAAAAGTGCTGAATGCAAGACTGTCTTTCCACCTGCTTCGTTTGAATAGCTTCCACTCATTACCGGTCGTCCGCACTAAAACTAACAGTACGACTAATTGCCGTTAAGAACATCCGGTGTGGGACAATAGCCGTGAAAAAAATACATACACAACCAAGCCACAATTCCTTTTCTTCTCTTCGGTGCTGCCTCTGACATTAGCAAGGAGGAAACAAATTTCTACATGGTTGCAAAGTCATTGGCAATTAGGCCGACTAAGCTTGCTTTAATCACCGCACCAATTACCTACCAGGCTCCGATTTTCTTTTTTTGGTAGCAGTAATAGGATGTCCGCTTAATGGCAAACACTTTTCTTTGCCTTCTTGTCCTGTTGCATAAATGATGGTTTGGTTTGGTTTGGTTTATGGTGGTTTAACGTCCCAAAGCGATTCAAGCTATGAGAGACGCCGTAGTGAAGGGCTCCGGAAATTTCGCCCACCTGGGGTTCTTTAGCTAGAAGTCTACTGAGGTTCTTTTGCCCGTCGATTAGTTTTGGAAAGTTTGGATTTTATAGTACCTCTCATTGATATCGGAAAGCAAAGAGGTGAACTCTAGAATAAATGCGTTAGGAAATGAGGTTTCTGCATTAGCGTTGAAATGCCATAAATTTTTAGCCTAGCCAAAGCTACTGGCATTTGCAGTCATTATTGTTAGTTAAACGCCGGGCATCGGGAGGGGGGGTGGGGGTGTTTACCGACACTCCATTACGACAGTGACAGATGCTGAATGTCTGTTTCTTGCCCGCGACGGTATATTTTGCACGCTTCGGGACAATGCATTGACCACGATTCTGTTTTGTGGAAAAATGCAGAAAACAAAGTAGGCAGAAGTTTTGGGGAGCAATAAACAATTGCGTTTTAATCGTGATTACGGTAACCAGAAATATTTTAACTCTAAGAATGTCTGCCCTGCCTTCTGTAAGAAGCTCAGTTATTTCGCAGAACCGCGTGCATATGAACGGAGGTTTAGATGCGTTGCCACTGTCCCTGGTCAGGCGTGTAGATCTCGAGGCCTGCACGACTCTGGTCGCTGATCTTACAAGAGTGCCCATTTGGAGGTCTTCGCAGCGTCCCGAATACGCACGTTGAGCCACCCTTGGAGTTCCTCAGAATAGTTTGGACAGATCGTACATGCAGGTAAACAGCTTTGCCTGCAAAAGGGACATTACAGATTGTCTTAGGGAAAAGAATGATCAGCTGCTAGTGGGATAATCTGATTCTCCCAATTAATCATAGCCGCGAAAATGCAGGGGTCAGTACGCTGTTGCTTGATGCAGGATTAAAGATTGAATGCTTACGTGTGAAGTGCATTTGAGATTAGGGAAGTCTGAATCGAAAGTCATTTTTATCAAAAACCAAAGGCATACAGCGTCAGGGGGTTGTAGATTTCGCCCTAAAATAACTTCTCCAGGTTGCGTACGTATGCACTAACGTTTCCAGCGAGCGACATTACGCATTGAAGAGGACTTCCAACTTATTTTGAACAAAACTTTTTATCGCAGTAACTCTGAATGGTCACCGTTTATGAATGCGGCACTTTAGAAAAAATTTTATACACTGTGTATTTACGCGAACGATGTCTGAGTCCTTACTTAAGGGATCAAAGCAAGCAGCTGATGGACTCAAGGAATAAGTGAATGGAAGCGTAGTCCCGGTGATCATTTTACTCAAAGGCCAATTGCTCTCATACCTGAACTACATTTATGAAAAAAAATCGCAGGTGACATTGCTATTACTCAGGGCGAAGAGTGAACGGTGACAGCTGTGCCCTACATTGGCCGATCCTCCTTCTTCCATATTGAACATCGTTCAAACAACTTTGCGTCATATGACCTCATGAGCCACATTTTCTAGTGTGGCTTCTCCCCACTGCACAGATAAGCAACAATGAACGCGAACGTTTTCGTCTAAAACTTACGTAGGCCTTCGACACCGCTAACCGTTAAGAAACTCTCATGGGCAACGAGCCTTGTAAAATAAAGGGGCCCCTCAATAAAACTGCAAGTTATTAGTCGGTGCCGTCGAAACACGCAGATAGGAACACCAACTCGGGAGCACCGCAGTGCATACGCCAGACCGGATAAGGCCACCCCAGTGTCCCGCGCTCCGCAAGCGTTAAGATTTGCGCTGTGCACTCTCATTCCTGTACCCTTCGCTCACCGGCGCGATTTCGTTCACGCGTTCAAATTTCACTGCCCTCCTCGCAGGTAAAACCATCCGACACTGCCCCGAAATGAAACGCGACGATCACCAGTGGCCGAAGAGGACAGATGAAAACTAGAAGCGCTATCAACGAAGTATGCGCTTTGAGCTGAACTAATCACTTCGGAGTGAATTGGTCATTATTTTGACGGTTTTCAGTACATTCAATAGCCATATATTGCTGCAAGGATTTTGCTTCGTCTCTTCGTGGCTACAACATGTGCCAGAGATAAATTTGCTTTCTCTGTGTTGATTCGCAATTCTGCATTAACTCGCTCCTTTACCCTTCTCTTACGGCGCGGTTCAGCTGTCCAACGATATATGAGACAGATACTGCGCCATTTCCTTTCCCCCCAACACCAATCATTATTAACTATTAGACCTCCTTGATGCAGCCAATTGGTTCGTCATAGCCAAAGTGTTTTCTTGGAGATTGTGCTCCTTCTTTCTATACTCGTTCCAGAATATTCGCGACATGTTGAGTGATCAAAAAGGTTTTGCCCTCATCGCGGCCTAGCTCTGTAGTTCTGTCAACGTTGCCAGATTCGAGGGTCATCCGTTTATGGTTACTACTTAAGCTGTAAAAACCCTCTACAGCTATTTTCATTTTATTTATCTTTTCATAATTAACTTTGGTGACAGTGCTGCAGTCAACCCTCGACTATAGGTTGCCACATTTACACGTTATTTGTCCTTATTTTTATCTATTTCTTTGATACTGCCCATCCCATCAAAGATCGTAACAGGAAAGGCAATGAAAATCGGCAGCTGCATGCAATTTTGATGGCGTCATTATTATTATTCGAAATGAACATTTAACGTTGCATCGAATTATGCCTGCTGTATTTACAACAGCGTATTAAATATTAACTCATTTATTAGCGTCCTGTATTAACTATGATGAGACAATGTCGCTCACAAACCTCTCATAACATTGTGCCGCTGTAGTCCGCTGGCGCATCGAGTTCCTCAGTCTGAACATTCCTATCCCCATCAAGGAGGATCTCTCCATTATTTCTGAGAGTTTCTATGCACTGACTTAAATAGCTAACGAATTCTTCACTGTTGTAAACACACTCTTTACCGGTCTGCAAACTACTCTTATTCACGTGCTCTCACCACAAACTGTGCGTTGGATCTATAGATGTTCTTAGCATGCTAAAACAAGAAATCATCGACAACAAGACACAAGACAGCAAAGTAATTCTGGGGCTCGATCTACAAAGCGCATTCGACAAAGTCAAACACTCAGCCATATTAGCACAAGTATCACGACTCAACATGGGGGTAACGAGCTACAATTACATCCAAGACTTCTTGACCAACCGCACGGTGGAACTGCACGCCGGAGACCTCAGACTCCCCGAACGCAAGCTCGGTAGCACGGGTACCCCGCAGGGTTCGGTCATCTCGCCGTTGCTCTTCAACCTCGTTATGATCGGGGTAGCGAGGGCAGTAGCGGGGACCGGCGTCCGGCATACGATCTACGCCGACGACATTACCCTGTGGGCGGCCGGCGGCACCGACGCCAGCATCGAGCAACAGCTACAAGCCGCGGTTACCGCCATCGAGCAGCACCTTGACGGCACCGGCCTAGTGTGCTCGCCCGCCAAATCCGAGCTGTTCGTCCTCACACCATTACGACCGGGACGGAAACGCGCTCCCCCTCGGGAGTGCGATCACATCAAGATCATGACCGCATCGGGGCAACGCATCCCCGAAGTTCCCAAGATCAGAGTCCTGGGCCTGCTGCTAAACAAGAGCGGCCGCAACGACGAGACCATCAACAAACTTACCACCAAGGCAATGGACGCCATCCGGCTCATACACCGAGTCTCGACACGACGTGCGGGCATGCGTGAAGACAGTCTCGTGCGCCTCGTCCAGTCGTTCGTGATCAGTCACATCGCCTACGTTGCGGCCTACCTCAACTGGCAGGTCACTGACAGGAACAAGATCAACACGCTGATCAGACGGGCTTACAAGACGGCGCTGGGCTTAACGGAGACCACGAGTACGGCTCGGCTCCTGCAGCTCGGCGTCCATAACACCCTAGAAGAAATAGCCGAGGCGCAGCTCACCGCGCAAATGGAGCGCCTCTCTACCACCAAGACGGGGCGCAGTATACTGACATCCCTGGGTTACAACCCCCGAACCCCCAGCCGGCAACCATGCGAGATCAGCGAGGAGGCGCGGGCTCACATCCATGTGGACCCCATCCCGAAGAACGTGCACCCCGAATACAACCAAGAACGGCGGCAGGCACGGGCCCAGGCCCTCATCGAGAAACACGCCCAAGACCCGCACGCCCGATACGTGGACGCAGCGGAATACAAACGAGAAGGCTTCGCGGCAGTGGTCGTTGCGGCGGCTACCGGCACCACGACAACGGCAGCGAGCGTGCGGTGCACGGACGCCACAGACGCCGAGGAGGTTGCCATCGCTCTGGCGATCTCCGAGGCCGAGTGTCACACCGTGCTCAGTGACTCGAGGAACGCCGTGCGCAACTTTGCCAAGGGGCGAGTGAGCGCGCCGGCGGCCGCCATCATCGGCAAGCTCCAGCCCCAAGACCGCCGCAGCACCATCCGTATCAAGTGGTTCCCGGCGCACGCGGGCGAGTGTGCATCCTCGCCGAACCACAACGAGACGGCCCATTCGGCGGCGCGAGCGCTTACTCTCCGCGCCCCCGAGAGTGACCGTTCCGTGTGGTGGTTCGAAACCAAGGACCGCGTAACCAGTTATGGCGAAGTTACCATGTGTTACCGCCTAGCTCGACGGACAATGCCGCCTCCCCACCCGGCACTCAGTCGGGAGGAGGCCGTCATCCTAAGACAGATACAGACCGGGTCACTCCTCGCCCCGGCAGTGCTACACGTACTTCACCCAGAACTCTATCCGAGCGATGTGTGCAATGTTTGTGCAGCTGGTCCGGCGGACCAATGGCACATCATGTGGGACTGTGCCAGGTTTCCGACCGAGGCTACCTCCAGGATATACCCGCCCGAACTTCAAAGTGCAGTGCAGTCTGCAGACAAGGACATTCAACTATGGGCCGTCCAGCAGGCCCGGGGTGCGCTCGAAAAGCACAAGCCTCACGACCCACCACAAACGGGCCGAACGGGGGTAGTGCAGAGGAGGGCATAACCCCGGGTCGACGCTTGGCCAACGTCACGACGCGTCAAACCGTCGGTTGCCGGCATTTTCAATAAAGTTTTTCCTACCTACCTACCTACCTACCTACCTAGCATGTTCCTTTTACCCGCTGCCATTTTCCGCTTTGTGGAAGAAGAACACAAATTCCTCGCCTCTTTTTTGATCATGCGTTACTGTTGCCAACCTGCCGTGGTGGAGCAGTGGTTAGGGCGCTCGGCTACTGATCCGCAGTTCCTGGGTTCGAACCCGACCGCGGCGGCCGCGTTTTTATGGAGGCAAAATGCACGTTAAAGATCTCCAGGTGGTCGAACTTATTCCGGACCCCTCCACTACGGCACCTCTTTCTTCCTTTCTTCTTTCACTCCCTCATTTATCCCTTCTCTTAAGGCGCGGTTCAGGTGTCCAACGATATATGAGACAGATACTGCGCCATTTCCTTTCCCCAAAAACAAATTATTATTATTATTACAGAGTAATTTTCTGTTATTGCTGGTTGTTTCATATCATGAAGATGTCTTTCGGCAAAGTCCTAAATACTATGTGCCTCTTTAATCAGCTAGCCTTTTATCTCTGCCCCCTTACGATGGCTTTTGTAACCCTGCATACTTTGTGGCTAAGTGTAGGGCTCAGAGATTTTTTTTTTCGTATTCTCTGTGCTTGCGTAAGGTATATTAACTTTCTTGATTTCAGCCGTGTTTCGATGAAGGCGAAACACAAAAGGCGCTCGTGTGCTCCTCCTCTATAGCACCTTTTTCTTTCTTTCTTTCTTTCTTTCTTTCTTTCTTTCTTTCTTTCTTTCTTTCTTTCTTTCTTTCTTTCTTTCTTTCTTTCTTTCTTTCTTTCTTTTTCTAGCTTTCTTTCTTTCTTTCTTTCTTTCTCTATATCTTTCTTTCTTTCTTTCTTTCTTTCTTTCTTTCTTTCTTTCTTTCTTTCTTTCTTTCTTTCTTTCTTTCTCTATATCTTTCTTTTTTTCTCTCTCTCTTTCTTTCTCTCTTTCCCTTTCTTTCTTTACTGCGCGGTTCGAGTGTTTACCAAGATAGTTACTGCCTCATTTCCTTTTCCTCTCCTCAAACACCAGTTTTCATTTTTCATTTTTCTCCTGTCCCGCCGCGGTGGCTCAGTGGTTAGGGCGCTCGACTACTGATCCGGAGTTCCCGGGTTCGAACCCGACCGCGGCGGCTGCGTTTTTATGGAGGAAAAACGCTCAGGCGCCCGTGTGCTGTGCGATGTCAGTGCACGTTAAAGATCCCCAGGTGGTCGAAATTATTCCGGAGCCCTCCACTACGGCACCTCTTCTTCCTTTCTTCTTTCACTCCCTCCTTTATCCCTTCCCTTACGGCGTGGTTCAGGTGTCCAACGATATATGAGACAGATACTGCGCCATTTCCTTTCCTCAAAAACCAATTATTATTATTATTATTATTTCTCCTGTCCTGCGGGGACCGAAGGGCTAATCCGGCGCCACCTATCGGGCGCATCAGCAAGCTTACTTCGATGTAGCACTATTAACTCCCTTTGATCAGTAGAGTCGGCTGTACTGTCTATCTTACGCCATGGTCGGTGCTCTGACCAGCATAGCGATCCGTTCAGGCCTGTCTGTCTGCGCTCTTTACAAGAGCGTTGCGGGAGGGATGACGTGTTTTCGTTACGATGTCCATCTACCCTCTTTCTAACATTAGGCGTACACCGCTCGAATTCTTATAGAGGGTTTTGACGAAGTACTGTGTTTGAAACACACTAGTGCTTGAAGTGATTGATGCGTAGCAAGTTGCGGCAGCTTTTCGAAATGGGCCACAGAAAACTGCTGTACTTTTTGCCTTCGTAAAGCCCTCAGAGAAGACACAGAAGATTAAGAGTTATGTCTAACGCAAGCCGCTGCCTTCCTTCGGTCACCACCGAAGCCTCCTAAGACGATGTAATAATAAAGATAGCAGGTCACCAGTTATGAGGAGCCCTCACTACCTAGTCCGTGTATACCAGACGCTTTAGGAATGCGCGGACAGCTTTCAAAATTTTTGCGCAGCGGGCAATTTTACGGTTTCTACATATTCCGCAAGACTCGACCGAAGATATCTTGCCTGACGCCATATGTGATGGACGGCGTATCGGAGGTGAGCCAGAAGCCGCCCGAGATGAAGACGAAGTTGATGTCATTGAAGAAGTCTCTCTTGGAATTGGCCACCAGGTAGCGCTCAAGGGAAGGCGAGCCGACCCCCTCCGTGCTGTCGATCAAGAACTGCGTGTAGGTCGTAACGATGACATAAGGTGTACACAAAAGAGGGCGGACAGGGCTAGTTGGTGCGCGTTTGACATATTTCGAAAGCGCTAAAACAATGCGGACAAAGAAGGAACAGACAGAGACGAGCGCTGTCTGTAGTGAAACTCGTACTGAAACTCGCAGGGACTGAAGCTCATAGTATCCTGGCGTAATGGGACAGTAATACAAGTGAAAAAATAATAAATAAACGCCGGTCAAGTGAACGCATTATTCTTAGAATAATGGCCCTTTTCGCCCGAGCCGTTTTACCGCCTTGGTCTCGTTAATAGCGTGCATAACCTCCTTGCTGTGTTGGTTCTCTGCTGAGGAACTCAGGATGGCCACCAACTCCTTAAGCCAGGTCAGAATCGGGCCCTTGCTGCCTTCGACGATACTGCATGAGACAGGATGCCTGCTTTTCTTAGGTGGAGTCTACACAACAAGTAGCTGTGATGCTCACATCACGAAACATGTAAAATCATACCAGATGCCAAGGCAGTTTGTAATAATTATCGTGGTATCAATAAATACATTTTATTTATCAGTTGCAACCAAAAGGATTTTTTATTACGCCAGTGTTGTCTGCACCGCACCGGAAAACATTTAAGCGCTGCCAAATAGAATCACAGTAAAGAATCTGCTGCTCACCTAAATACTACCACGCCCTTATGCTCGTTTACTTGGCGCTCCATCAATGTCTTCTGCTTTACAGCGAAAGTTGTTTATGATATCTGTCACGCAACTGACCACGCGTAATTCCGTGGCATAGCGAAAATGTAAAATATAAATTGTGGGGACCAACATCCCCACTAGAAACATGGGTTATGAGAGACGCCGTATTGGAGGGCTCCGGATTAAGTACACCACCTGGGGCTGTCAATTTTTTATCGCGTGACTTTTTACTGCGCCTTACAGCCAGACGAGAACCGATCATGCATGCGCCACTTTTTCGATCTTCCATTATTAGGCTCAATCAGTAAGAAATATGTGATGCATGTGCTTAAAACTGAAACTACAATGTTCGCTGTAAACGCAACGTGTTCCGCCAGGCCACAGGGCTGTCCCCGTCTGTGCAGGAAATGAAAACCCGCGAAGAGGTTTTCGTTATTTCCTCTCTTCTGTCGCCTCTAATGAGTGGAAATTGAAAACTGATATTTTTATAACAGCTTTGCGCCAAAATGCTTAGGCACGAGCCAACTTTATAAATGCGCTTCGAGCTAGAGCTCAAAGCTGTTGACGAAAATTTTTATTTAGTTTGTCCAAAGAATCTAGCCAGCATTTTGGCTTAACTTGATAAAAAATTGCTGGTGGTTTAGCTGGGGTTAACCTTAGTCGAAAGCGAAAAGCTGCATCTCCCTGGTTACGTTTGTGGTCGAGCGACTGGTGGTTTCCATAGATAGCCATACTGACACACACACAGTACTAGGCATTTTTTATTTGTTAAACATCTTGCTTTCTTATAATAATAATAATAATAATAATAATAATAATAATAATAATAATAATAATAATAATAATAATAATAATAATAATAATAATAATAATAATAATAATAATAATAATAATAATAATAATAATAATAATAATTGGTTTTTGGGGGAAAGGAATGGTGCAGTATCTGTCTCATATATCGTTGGACACCTGAACCGCGCCGTAAGGGAAGGGTAAAGGAGGCAGTGAAAGAAGGAAGAGAGAGGTGCCGTAGTGGAGGGCTCCGGAATAATTTCGACCACCTGGGGATCTTTAACGTGCACTGACATCGCACAGCACACGGGCGCCTTAGCTTTTTTCCTCCATAAAAACGCAGCCGCCGCGGTCGGGTTCGAACCCGGGAACTTCGGATCAGTAGTCGAGCGCCCTAACCACTGAGTCACCGCGGCGGGCTTTCTTGCTTTCTTCGAAACGACATTAAAGGCGCTCACACAAGACAGTATATATTTAATATTGCCACACTTTCAGCCATTTACTCGCGCCGCCATGTGGAGCGACAGCACCCACTGATATTTCTTGTCTTCCCCGGCTCGTGCGTTGGTTCGCTTAGTGTGTCTGCTTTGCTTGTCCTTCTGCTCTTTTTTCGGCTTTCGGTGACAATATAGCTTCTAGGATATTTACAGCTGTAATATTGCTCACTGTATGCGGGGATATGGAACCAAATATGGTTCCAAACGACACGCAAACCCTGCAGATAATTTCAGAAAGCCAAATTGAAAAAGAAATATGTTTTTTGGGGGAAAGGAAATGAAGCAATGTGAGACAGGCGTAGTTTTTCTTTTCTGAAAACCCACTTTCATTTTCCTTCGCTTAGTGCGCGGTTCAGGTGTCCACCGAGATAAGTGAGACAGGCGTTACTTTTCCTTAAAACCAACCAACTTTCCTTTCACTTTCCCCCGCCGCGGTGGCTCAGTGGTTAGGGCGCTCGACTACTGATCCGGAGTTCCCGGGTTCGAACCCGACCGCGGCGGCTGCGTTTTTATGGAGGAAAAACGCTAAGGCGCCCGTGTGCTGTGCGATGTCAGTGCACGTTAAAGATCCCCAGGTGGTCGAAATTATTCCGGAGCCCTCCACTACGGCACCTCTTCTTCCTTTCTTCTTTCACTCCCTCCTTTATCCCTTCCCTTACGGCGCGGTTCAGGTGTCCAACGATATATGAGACAGATACTGCGCCATTTCCTTTCCCCCCAAAACCAATTATTATTATTTCACTTTCCTTCCCTTACTGCGCGGTTCGGGTGTCCACCGAGATATGTGACACAAGCGTAGTTTCCTTTCCTCAAAACCAATTTATTTCATTTTCCTTCCCTTACGGGTGCGTTTCGGGTGTCCACCGAGATATGTGCGACACCCGTCATTTCCTTGTTTGAGCACTAGCCACATTCAAGATTAAACTTGCGGCCCCGCTGACGGCTCGAAAAGCTGGCGTAGTGAAGCTTTTCGCTTCAAAATGTTTTGGTTTAGCTCATATTATTCAACAGCAACTCTGCCAAATGGCGCCTTCTCTCGGAGGGTTCACATCACGGCATGTAGCCGGCATGAAAGAAGTGCTTTTCGCTATACGCTACTTTATAACACCTCTTTGTCGCATATTACCCGGATCGAAGCTACCTTATTCTGACAACTCAGGAGGCGACACGGAGCTAACAAATTGTATCATGTCTGTTTCCTTGTCTCTCAAGAGGCATTTGTTCGAGTTGTTAAGGTTAATTTTGTACAAGGAGCAGCGCACAAAAAATTTCCGAGGAATGCAAGGCAAAAGCGGTTGCCCTATCTTTTTTCTTACGGTCGGCCGCTGTTCCTTCCGCGCTGTTTTTCGACAGCTCAGAAATATTATCAAGCGAAGAGGAAGCAATACTGAGGCTATTTTTTCAAATATTGTAGTAACTTACTCATACCTGGGAATGCTTTCGTCAGTTGGCCCGGTGCTGTGCGATTTCGTTGTTGCTGTGAACAGGCGCAAAACACCGGTGGTTCACCATACCGAATTTATGCACGTCTTCAAACAAGCACACTTTACAAGCACTCAAAAAGCATATTTCAAATATGAGTGAAACTAGGAACTGTTGAAAAGTGGAAGCTAATAAGCTTTGTGCGTCAATAGTGAAATCTAAAAGAGGAGAAAATAAAATAATTGACGTTGAGTTCGCACGATGAAGGCACTATTACGAGCAAAATATGCCAGTATGCTATGCGAAGTACACAGTGGTCTCCCGCAGCCTCTCACAGCCTCATTCTGACTACCCAAGTATATGTACGCGTTTTGCGCTGTAATTCCTTAGGCTGCTCATGCACTGGAGACGCTAGCGTGGGATCGTGTCATTCAATGACCATGAACAAAGGGAAATCTCACCACTCTCAGCACTTACCTATCCTTATTCATCGTACTTGACCCCATTTCTTGAACATCCGAATCAATAAATTCTGGAGTGTGCAAATGGTGTGATTGACGGGATCATGGCTTCTATTTTTGAAGACTGAAATCTAGGCGCAAACTGCGTTTGACCCGAATACCATTAGCATCAATGTGGAAGCAACGCGTAGAGCCCTGTCACGCCGTCCGTTACGTCACATGCCAGCTATCTGTATGTATGCAAAATATGTTTTATCATTGTAAAGCGAATGGCATCGTGTAAATATACCAGCACTAAGAACACCTGCGCTGGTCTTGTATATGTCCTTCTTTGTTCTGCTGTCCAGCGCTAAAAATAATTGGTTTTTGGGAAAGGAAATGGCGCAGTATCTGTCTCATATATCGGCGGACACCTGAACCACGTCGTAAGGGAAGGAATAAAAGAGGGAGTGAAAGAAGAAAGGAAGAAAGAGGTGCCGTAGTGGAGGGCTCCGGAATAATTTCGACCACCTGGGGATCTTTAACGTGCACTGACATCGCACAGCACACGGGGCGCCTGAGCGTTCTGCCTCCGTAAAAACGCAGCCACCGCGGTCGGGTTCGAACCCAGGAACTACGGGTCTGATCCACCGCGGCGGGTGTCCAGCGTTCGGGCTATTTCAGTGTGCATGTGAACCAACTTTTCCCAGCTGTAGACTTAAGAGCATCACGTGAATAATCATCGGCATAGCCGTAACCCGAGATGCTACGAGGACGCTGAAGCATTGGGGACATTTTGACCTATTCGCTGTCTCCTGAAGACACAGCCACGTGCTCGCGCCTCACAACGTTCCATGGCGGGCGCGTGATTTCGTAACTGCTGCTGCTAAGAACAAAAGCAGTCACAACTGTTTCGGTAGTTGAAGATTTGCACCAAGCGCAGGCCGCTTCCGTTTCTGAGTTTCCAGCGCACGACGAAATAATTTTGCAAATATAAGCGATATAAAGTGGGAACTACATGACGCGGAATAGAATCATACTGAAAGTTAAGTTAACCCTAATGAAATCATCGCGTTAATGCTCTCAGAACGAACTTGTCCAGAAATCACGGATGTACCTGCCAACAATCTGTTTCTTCCTCACGTAGACTGTCACTTAGCGCACAGTACATGAAACTTGGCCTCGCAGCAGCATGCGTAGCGTCTCTTACCAGCGTCTTCCCGCGGAGACGAAGCACTCGTACATGAGGACGGAGGACGAACGCTTAAAGAAGATGATGATGATATCTGAAACGACTCGAACCTTCACGCCTTCTTCTACTCTCACTAACACAATGGCCTCACGTAAAATGTGTTCTGGGCTCGAAAAGGTAATGGCTTTCATCCACTTTGGGGAACTGAAAAAATATTGGTCGGCAAGGGACATGTTTCCAAAGTTAATCGGAGAATGCGGAAAGCAATACCTATTTTTGTGAACAGTTCAATAATTAGCGCCTTTCATATTTGTTAAATTCTGCTATTTTCTTCCTTCTTTTCCTAAATATAATAATGAAATACTCGCCAATATTCTGGATTGGAAAGAAAACTGGGAGACTTCTTTAATCTGAAAGTTTTTTCATAATATAGGATGTCAGAAACAATGTTTCGGTGAAAAAACATGCCCAAGTTTTACCAAGGGACTTTTTCTTCAAATATGTTGGGCCTGCCCGAGCCATTTTTTTTACCATGCCTTCGTTGGCTGCTAAAGAACATCCTCAGCTAGTCAGCAGCATGAATCTAAGATCTCAAAGCGAGCAAAAATTGAAACAAAAATGTACATTGCGCAGTGAGAGTCATTGCTGTAAGCCAAGGCCACGTGCCAAACGCTCCAGATTAATCTAAATGGGTTCTTCCGTATTACCATTAAATAAAAAGTGAGGGCTTGCTCTACATCTTAGAGGGACAGTTGTGCATTTTGGAAGACACCATAAAGTCGTTGAATGTTTCAAACAAAGAAACGAAAGAACAAGGAAAAAAAAACAGCGGCGAGAAAATGCACCTCGCGGCTTCCTTCCATTCTTAGCTGAATTTTTAGTTAATTAGCTAAAATCCGCAAGTCCCTTTTCCTGTTACTTCCTTTCTCCCCTTGATTGCTCCGTTTCTGGCACTGCTTCCTTGATACCTGTCCTAAATCTCCTTACTCCTCACTATTCACTTCTCCACCCGCCGCGGTGGCTCAGTGGTTAGAGCGCTCGGCTTCTGATCCGGAGTTTCCGGGTTCGAACCCGACCGCGGCGGCTGCGTCTTTATGAAGGCAAAACACTAAGGCACCCGTATGCTGTGCGATGCCAGTGCACGTTAAAGACCCCAGGTGGTCGAAATTATTCCAGAGCCCTCCACCACGGCACCTGTTTCTTCCTTTCACTCCCTCCTTTATCCCTTCCCTTACGGCGCGGTTGAGGTGTCCAACGATATATGAGAGAGATACTGCGCCATTTCCTTTCCCCCCAAACCAATTATTATTATTATTATTACTCACTTATATAAGCTCGATGGGTCATACATTTAGTAAATGCCTATTTATTTTAATTTATTATTGCAGCCATGTATTTATTCAATATTCTCGGTAACTACATAGAATATGTAGCAAAGTTATAGTTTGTGCTTTGTCTCCTGTTATCAATTCATTCACGTGCCACTTGTGGGCACCCACGCAATTATATCCGCATAACTGTTCTTTTAAGTGAAGGCATACGCCATCCTTCGTGCCTGGGAACTTACACGTGTTTTATAATACGACAACAATGAAGCTGCTTGCTAAACAGTGCCTGGCCTTCCCAAAAAAATGATCCTTGAGTCACAGACGCACTGTACCCGGGCACTCTTAGAGCATTTGGAGGCAGTTGTTGCGGTCACATAAGGGAGATATCCTCCAGTTAAGTGGCAGACTCCGCAGGGAGAACGCTAAGGAGATCGAATGTTTTTTATAGCAGGTAGGTGATATTGAGCAAATACATTTCAGTCATGAAGTGTACATGTCGAGAGATACACCTGAGAGAGGTTACAATACCAAAAACTAATAGTTCATACTAATAGATCACTTAATCACGAGAAGCAAAGAACTACACAAATTATTAGCATACCGCAAACCGTAGGCCCGACAACGCTGAAGTGGTCTTCCCGGAAGAAGTTTACTGCAAGGCTCGTTCACGTTCCTACGCTGGACTAATCACACGTGCAACCTGTACAGATTTCTTATTGTGTAAATAGTTTGAGTGCATTACCTCTCCACCTATCCCGACTTCCTGTCCCTTCTCCTCTTTTAATTTCATTTCTCCATTCTGCCTGCTATTCTTTATTTCCGCTGCCCCAGCTGAGGTTCTTCAGTATCGATGGCAGATGCCGGGGCTAGCAAAAATCGTATCCTTCCTTTTTATTATTATTTTAATAAACCACTACTACTTCTACTACTTCCTACGATGTTATGGCTGGCTGAGCGATGATGATGTTGACTCGGGAGTTGTGCTGTAGAGTTTTCTGAAAATCACCGAAACGGCTCTTCTACGGCACATGCCGTACATTCGCCAGGGCTGGCAAAACATTCTCCAGCCCTTTGCGCTCCACTATATTAGACACGGCGCGTGTTTATTACTTAGGGCCAAGGCGGGCGCGCACAAGTACAAGCCTTGACAGTGTGAACGCGCTGTCACCCTCGCGACGGCTCTAACGTGTTGAGGAAACATCAAGGATGCGTCCTCCCCGATTGATGTCGAAAGGGCTGACATAGCTAAGCGCTCTAGGCCGGTGAGCGGAAGACTTTTCTCCGTTGCAAGAGTTCAAGCGTTCGAAGCTCAAGTTTGGTCGCTCGATGACAGCGTCGCGTTCCTCCCTTAGGGGCGAAATTCTGAAGCGGTGAACGGGCGCGACACCACTTTAGCGCATTGACTGACCATGTTCGAGTAATGCTCGTGCTTTCTCTTTTCTCTTTCGCATGGAGCTTTCGCTTTAGCATGGAGCTGCGGGGCGCGAAGGCTTCAGTCGGCGCCGATTACAGCCGTAAGCTGGCATTTTCAGAGATGACTGAAGCTGCGCCGAGGTTGCCCAAAGGCGGGGAAGCGTATTGTTCGTACTGCGGGCTTCCCTCACTCGAAGCACGCGTTTACAGGCTTCTATCTACCTCACTCATTCTCCTAAATACAGCAGCAGTCACTCCTTACCAGTCACGGGTTTGAATTTAGCGGGGGAAAACTGTTTAAAATCTTATATGTTTTAGCTATAATCGGGGTTTCTGCTGCCGAGCAAACGTTAAAATACTTAGAAAGAGCCAGGGAATCATTATCACTGATAAAAAAATCGATGGATTTATTCTGAGTGTCTCTTTAATAGGTGGTGCGCATAGCTGCGAAGGCAACGTTGCCGGATGCCATTTCACATAAAAATTAGCTATGTGTCGTACATGTCTAGTAGAAATTATCGCGAAAAGCCGCTGTCTAGGCGCGATACAGGTTTCTTTCGCGTGCAGAGGAACTGACTGAATGAATGATGAATTTTTTATGGCGCAACGGCGGTTTTGGCCGAACAGCGCCTGGCACAAAGTAGTTTTTTCATTGCACAAGGTGGGCTCAAAGACCCATTTCCAAAGCATCTCACCCTCAAGAAGCCCAGCACCAGGCAGGGGAAAGCTTGTACCCATTGTATCACCGGTGGGTACCCGGCGGCACTGGGGATTGAACCCCGCACCTCCCACATGGGAGGCGGATGCTCAAACCACCTCCATTGAGGTTCAGCGGAAAATAAATGTTATTATCATTGTGCGCTGTTGTTGATGCCGGACCGAATAGAAGTATCCGCTCACTAAGGGTGCAGGGCACTGTCGTTCCAACCTGCCAAGGCGTTGCCTCCTGTTCTAGAGTCTCCGACGGTCGCTGGCTCTTGGACGCCGCTTATTGCGACATCCTGTCGTAACTATGGCGCCACTGTCCCGCTGGATCCGTGGCTATCCCGCTTTGGCTCTCAGCATGAGGTTTTGATACCGATTTGTGTCCGCCGTGGCTGCGTCCTCATGGGTCGGCCATGGTGGTTGGCGGTGTCACTGCCGTCCAGCAGGATGGTGGAACCTCGAGTGGTTTGTGCTGATAGAGAGACCCCCCTGCGGCGTGCCCGTGTAGTGAAGCCGCAATACGTACAAATTGACTGAATTACCTCACAGTTAATAACAAGCGACGTTTTACAATTTTTCAAAGGTTATATTGCAGTAGCATTAATTGTGTCGCCAGTCATAAAATCCGTCAACTGGCTGGAATTAAGTGACGACACTAAAGCGGATGATACCCATTGGCTGGAGGGAATTGACGTCACCAGACCGGATAATTCCGTCTGAAGGAAAGTAACCTACACAGAACAGAACTAACGTCACATCCGGTAAAGGCATCAGTGGCTTCTGATGCTATCGCGTTGCCAACATATAAGGTAGTTAGGTGTCCCTGAAAATTTTTACGGTTTTCCTGGCTGGCAGCGTTACGACCTCAACGTTTTTCCCTCGGCCAGCTTTAGAGCCCCATGAAACAGATTTCTACATTGCTGAAATAGGAAGAAGAATGTGACAAATCTAATCCCGAACGTTTCTTGGCTATTTGTTTTGTAATAATGCTCCTTTTGACGACTTCGACTCTCGAGCAATGCTTTGAAGCAAGTGAGAAGTCAGCACGCAGCATAACGCATGCTGGCACTAACATTTTCTTCCGGCAGGTCGATACCCCTATAATAGAAGGAATGCGGCCAGGAGGCACATTGGAAGCCACTCTGTGAGAAACGCAACGTCATGGTTTGCAGACTACGTGTCAGTGCATCTTGTTCCTTCTCCGCTTCTTTGAACGCTCTGCCCAAGTTTAACACGTTGGGACGACATCGCATGACACGATGCACTCAGGGCCTTTGGGCAGCGCCAGAGCATGGTCACTGCAGCTACTGCCTTTATAAAAGCAATACCTCTGCACTTGCCTCAGTAGGCAGCTCCTAGATACCCCTAATCATACTAAACATTCCTTGCTATTCCACCCACATAACTGTTGAAGTAACTCGAGAATGCATGGCTGGCGCTCCTGGCTCGGCCTGTTTTCTACTAGCTCGAAGTTTTGGAATCTCTGCATAGCGCCAGAAATTGATTAGATGTCTTGCTGGGCGCAGAAATGAGTTTTTGGCACTTTTTTTTCCGCATGAGTACGAATACAACAAAAATTGATGATGGCTAGCTCAGTTAGGCCAGAATATACGTAGCGAAAGCGCGGCGACATCTGGTTTGGAATAGTTTAATATATGGGACCCGTGCATTCACTAGATGCGCCTTTATTCGTGGTTAAACCTTGAGTCGCCGTGGCGGAGTGGTATCATCTCTGCCTCAAACGCCAAAGGCCCTAATTCGATTCCTAGCCTCGACACAGGGTTTTTTTATTCATAGAGTGTGCGGGGGATTTAGTGTGTCCTGCCACCGCCCACGAGGTTGGTCACGTGGTCGGTCACGTGGTCGTTCACGTGGTGCGAAGCAGCTGCCGGCGGCGCGGCGCCATGGATTATCACGTGGTTGGTGACGTGACCAATCACGTGGTTGGTCACGTGGTGCGGTGCGACCACGGTGGGTCTTGAGAGTTCGTGGTCAATGTAGCTTTCGCTACAATAAGTGGAACTTCGTACAAGCGCCACATACCTTTGCCAGATCACGTCTCCTGCTGACATAGTGCACCTACAGCTTCTTTAAGATCGTTAGGCATCGTGTAACTTAATTATGCGTGGTATCGGAGGATACCTGTCTGAGATATGAAAGGCAAAAAGTACATCTGCTGCCCATCCTAGGGGCACTTTGCTTGTTTCAACAAAGTATGTTACAAGTGATGTTGAACTGTCGTTGACACACTAATAATTCAGATGGGCAAGACGTATATATTACAGTCCTCGCAATCATTCTCAGTCACGCACTGAAACATCTAGATCTTACAAAGCTTGAGAATAACTGCTTTCTGACGAAAAAGAACACATGTAGGAACATCCTCTTTGTGAGCAAATAGACAAAAACGTTCACGGCAGCTAACTTAACATACAAGCTACATCATTGGCTATATCATCAGCCTTGAAAAAACTCATTATGGTCGTTACAACATAAATGTCAAAATAAAAGAAAACTGACCGTAATTCACCAGAAGGCTCAAAACAAAAGATGGAGACGCAGGTAAGCACAATCCATCACCATGATTGACGCCGTTTTGTTGAACACACCTAATGGGTGGTGAAAAAATGACGTGGGTTATAAAGGGTCAGTTTTTAAACACATTTAAAACTTGACGCGCCGAAACGCTTCGGAGGCAACTTGTATTCCTCTGTAAAAAAAAGCTAAATAGAGTTTTATACATACGGTAAAGAACTGATCCGCAAGGGATCTTTCTAACTTAAAAAGCATTTGTTTGAAATTGGAGGTAGCTTTGAAGCAAGGGCCGTAACAATATCGGCACAGGGGTGCCCAGAAGACTTTCGGCGCTGCGCACAACCGAAGCTCATTGCAAATTCTAATGAGTTCGCAGTCGAATAGTTGCAAGCGGAGGCACCAAGTGGGTCGCCGCACTTAGCAAGGCAAAGCCTTCGGTAGAAGAGCTGCGTTCTCGAGTTGTCACTGGCATCAGAGGGCGTTGTCGCGTTAGCGGACGACGCCAAAGGGGCCCCTTCATGGGGCCTAGAAGCAGCGTCCTTTGTCATCACAGTAGACGCACACAATGCTACCTTAGCAGCCCATGGAACCAATAACGCATTCGTAAGAAGCGCTTCGGCAGTCGTCTCATTGCTGTCACTATGGTTCATCCTGTGGTTCCTGCGTAGACAGTTTTCATAAGACGAAACAGCTTTCTTCCACTCGTTGCCACGGGCGAATATGGCCTGCGCCCAGCCCACTACCAGAGGAACGCCGACCGTCGGCATGTCAAGGCTGGGTTCCGAAGCTTCAGCGTTCAGCAAGTCACCAGTCAGGTACAAAGAAGGAACGGCTGACACGCCTCTAGTGAACCAGTCGACGCTGTCCCGCAGCTGGTACATCCCATTTTTCGCGCACACATTGGCTTTGTACGCATCAGAATCCATTCCGTCGAAGAATCTGTCCTCTCTGCTCAGCAGGACCAGGTTGCCGATGAAGTTGTCAGTCGAGAATACCAATGAAGAAAGGCCTCCCACACTACACGCAGTGTCAGTCTTGTTCCGCAAGACTGCCATGAGACGAAAAACGAGCTGGAGTGAGGAATCACTTGCGAATACAGCCTGACATGAAAGCATGACCTTTAAAGTCACATTCAAATGCAAATGCAGTGCACATCAATATGAAAACTATAGAATACGCGCGCAATGCACACGACCGACACACACTGTGAAAAGCTTTCTCACCTGTAGGCTCGATACCGAATTCAACCAAGCCACCAGTGTCGTTGGACGGCAGACCATCTTTACCCAGAAACGGAAGTCCAAGAGCATTCCTCAGTGCGGCAGCCATGGCTCGAAAGTAGGACCGAGCGCGTGATGTCTCCACGACGGCCGCCACCCATTCGGAAAAATCGACAGAAAAGAGGCGCGCTGTTACCCGCAGGCAAGCGGGGACGACGTCGTCTTCGAGGCCAGTGTCGGAGAGGAGCACTGGTGCCGCGTACCGGACCAACTGGGCCGCTGGTAGAAGGAGCGTATACAGGGACGCCAAGTGCAAATCAGCCAGGTCCAACAGGTAGAATATTTCTTCGATCTCGTTGGAACCCCGTACGTGGAAGGAAATGCTGCCGAGATGCTGCGTCGAAGCAACCGCAGTTCAAATTTAGAGAGGGAACCAAGATGCTAGCAATTATAACATGTTGAAATGTCGCTCTGGTTGTTTCTGTTACGTCATGCAACACAAGTCATGTTTAAACTCTTTTTGTTGATCGCTCACAAATTCAAACAAGCGTAAAGTGTCATAGTGACAGAAAAACAGAAAACAGCGGAGCAGCTAAGCACGTTATGCTTTATATAATTAAAATTTAGTAGCATTGTGGCAGTCGAATAACATCAACAAGCTCCGCAGTTTCAACTACTACAAGAATACCTGGCGCCTAGCCGAGTGTCCTTCAGGACCCCTACTATGGGATATAAAGTTTTACCACCACCACACCTACAAGAATATTTCTCTGCAAGTTTACAAAGTGTGTTCACAGCAAGAAATGAAATTTTATCGTAGCAGTTGAAACGGCTTGAATGACGGCGGTGATCAGGTAAATAAATTTCTTCTCCTGAAAAGCTTGCATAAGTGAAATAAAACGCACGTTTCTCGTGTCTACGGATGTGTGGTTATCCTCAGCTTGTTGGAGAGCTGCGTCCCAGGACAAGCTGGCCAGTGGTCTTGGCAATTGCTGGCTCCCGACAATTTGGAAGGATTGCGAGGGAAGCCATTCATCGTACTTTTTCCTGATGTTCTCGATGGAAACGTCCAGCTCGGAGACGCCTATCCAGGACAGGTTTAACCCGAGTTCTCTCAGAGCCTTTTCGATGAACCAGCGCGGGCTGCCCGTAACACCGTCTCTGTCACTGTCTTCGAGGATATGCTTGAGCGTCTGGCCAACTTCTATGAACACGTTGTTCCCTTCTCTGTTCTTTCGGACGCTTATCACGGAGGCCAGGCCAGTCTTTAGGCAGCTGCTCACGACACTATCAAGCAGGTCCTGAAAATTACTTGGAGTCAGCCACCTTGAAGCCTCGATGTCGATCTGCGAGAAGACCATTGACAATGTAGACAAGAAACAATCGAATGCAGTAAACAGAATACTGTGCGTTATATGAAAACGATCCTTCGGAGGGCGTAACATAAACCAGTGGGTCACGCGGCATGACCAACATGGTTGGCCATGACTACAAATGAGCCCACATATGTTGCACTTCAATTCCTAGTTTGCAAAGTTTACGAACATAAGCGTCAGCAGCCCTATAGATTGGTCGCCATGTATTTAGGTGTCACGATAATTCATATTTAAGATAATGAAAAAAGAGCTGCGTTTCGCTCAGAAAGAGGATTCAGACACAATATCACTGAGTACATTGTTCCGATGTGTGCTGGCAGTTTAGCCGAATACATAGCCGAAGGAGGCTGCTTTATAGGCGCTCTGAAAAGGACCCCCAATAAAGGCGCGGTATTCCTGGGATGTTGAACACAATTTCCTGAATATCTTCCATCATTAGTATTTGTATTGGGCTGTGTAGAAGCTTAGTTATCTGTAGTCAAAACTGAAATTTCAGCGTCGTTGCGCCTTTCCCTCTCCTGTTCCCACTCTTTGCATGCCCAAATTTGGAACTCCTCTGCCGCCCCCCCCCCCCCCCCCCCCCCCCCTTCGCGGGAATCCCCCTGGAGACGAGCTTCTGACCCACCGGAACGATGCTGCTGACTGGCCGCGGCCAGGGTAGCTGCGTGACGCATGAAGGAATCTAACCAGTATACTAATCTGAACAGTAATACGCATGAGCGTGTGACAGAGGAGGACGCGAACATGAGAAGGCGCCGGAAAGGACTCGCCAACTTTACCGCCCGATTTTGGACCCTCTGCTGCGTGTAGAAGTGTACTATTTGACTCAGGAATGTCGAGACTGAGCGAGTTTAATCGTAAGTAATCTCATCAGAATGTGTTTCAGAGCCCCCTTAAAGAGACACCGGGGAGAAGTGCATCCATTTTTGTTCTTAGTGAAATCGATTCTATCGCGCTGTGTGGCTATGTCGATGTTTGTACGGCAGCAAAAGGCGCATTTCTTGTTCAGAGCATTGAATTTAAGACCGGACAATTTTTTTCTTATTCGCCACT
This sequence comes from Amblyomma americanum, assembly GCF_052857255.1. Lineage (NCBI taxonomy): Eukaryota > Metazoa > Arthropoda > Arachnida > Ixodida > Ixodidae > Amblyomma > Amblyomma americanum. The sequence goes on from NC_135500.1 coordinate 156,710,419, forward strand.
GTGTTCAAACTTCTGACCTCGAGACGTACAGGGACACTATAATCCCGTATTGAACGTGGACAGCATAACATCCTGCCTACGGGGTCTGCCGGAGCTGGCTCGGGAATGCGATGGTGGTGGCGTACCTATATCAGACTTTTTAGTTTTTATAGATCACAAAAATTGCTTTTTCTGTTCGAGTAATCTCTTTATAAATTAAATGAGGCAAATTTCAACAGAAAAACTTGTCGCCTCAAATTTTTAATTTTTTTCTCATATTTATTTATCCGTGTCGCAATGACAGCAGCCTATGACGCGACAACTCGAAACAGCTGTCAAGAAATGAGGTGTAGCCGAATGAATCTGCACAGATACATACGAAAACATGTTTTAAAGCCCTGTCTGGCACACCACGGGGCTTTTTCGCGTAAACGACGTGGACCGCAAGGTTTGCTTTCTCTATTATTTTGGTATCTGCAGTGACCCACCTGACGTAGCACAGCTGGCACGGGCAGCATCGATGGCTGTCGCTCTAAGTGCAGGCAGCTGACGTAGAAGTCGGCCATAAGGCGATCGCGACTTGCGCAGCCGCTACTTCGAGTAGGCTGAGGCCCTGCTTCGCTTCTACTGGCGCGTAGCGATAGACGCGTCAGGCCCCAGTGGATGCGCTCGAAAAAGTTGAACTGGTTCTCGTGCGCGTAGCTGAGACGCTTCGGGTTCTTCGCTCGCCAGAGGCCGCATGTGTGCCTAAGGGGCAAGAGAACCATTAGGAGAGGAAAAAAAATAAAAGGAAAGTTATTTGTCTCTACGTGGCTAAAACTCACTGTTCTTCCAGTGTGTAGGACTCCAGCTTGGTACGCGAAAAGACAGGAAAAGATAGGAGGTGAAGGGTAGGATAATGGGAGGACTGAATGACTGAAAGGAAAAAGCAGTGTTTCATGTTAAGACATAGGGAGGGACAATTGGGAGAAGTCTGATCTAGATGACAGTGGTACAGAAAGAGGCGCACGACGGGTGAGGAAGTTTGTTCGCACTTTACGTAGTGCGTGGGATTCGGTGACAGAGAAGGTGTGGTGCGGCCCGGGAAGACAGGTGCCATCATACTGGAGCTGTCCGTAGTAGACAAGGGAAGGAAAAAGAGGGGCTCGGTATGACATGCATTGCGGAAGCCAGCTGTTACCAAAACGAAAGAGCATAGGGAATGCTCTTTTATATGTGTGGTGTTCGTCAGTGGGAGATTATTAGGGTACTTATTTTAAACACAAAGAATTAGTAAGCAGAAGGAAAAAACAGCCTAATGCCGCCGGTAGGATCTGAACGCAAAACCTCCGAATTTTGCGTTCGGTGCATTACCAACCTAGCAACGGCGACGGCTGTGCAATCTTCTGCTTACGAGGGTATTTATGTGAAGTGTAACCGAACCTTGGAGCTCGATACCGTGCACCCTTTTTCCTTTTGAACTACGTTCTCGCATGCTTCCCTCCATTCGCCCCATAGATTAGAGCGCAACTGAAGTGCCCACTTAAATCTGATGGCCTGCCTGCCCTTCCTTAGTAGCCTCTGCACTTTCCAACGGCTGTCACATACGTTATAATACATACTTGATGCGCTTAAAAAAAAAGAATGACTGCAGGTGCAGCTTTGCCCCGTCGGCTGAAACTACTTCTTCGCACCTGTAAAAGTCTTCGCAAGGAGAAACGTTCGCATCCATGGGCTCCAGCAGCAAGGCGAGGGCTCTGCGGCAGCTAGGATTGCCGCAGACACCGGCCAGGTCCATGAGATTTCTCCCGGACAGCGCCGACGACCCGCGAGAACGACTCAAGCGCGGAAGCAGCAGCACTCCCGTCACCACGAGGGCCATCAGCGCAGCCATGAACGTGGCACAGCAAACAAATCGCCACAGGGGCTCGTAGGACTCCTCTTCATCAGTCGTGTCGCTGCTGTCGGGTTTCCGAGACTCCGTTGTGCTAGCCGAGTCCTCACCATATGCTCGTCCTGAGCCGAGAAACAAACAGGACTATAGCTGGTGCAGTGAAAGAAATTGTTTTTTTTTTCTAGCGAAACTCGAAAGGGGCTTTCATAACGATCATGCGTTTAGGTCCAGCCTGTTCTGGAACCTATGCGTTACCAATTGCGAGTTGTGAAAAGGAAATATGATGTAAACCCTAAAAAGTGACCTAGGTTATAGATCGCTTCGGCTCCCCTTAGAAGGATCAAGGTTCCCCTTTTGCGAGGCAGAAGAGGGTCCTGCAAACGTGTGACTATTGTACTCGACTTCCAGGCGATGAACGAGTACTGTAATAAAACAACTGCGGGCTGAATAATGGCAGCATTAGTAACGAAGAGCATGATTTTCCTAAAGTAAGAAGTTAAAGGTACATGGCGACATTCTCGTTTTGGACGCCACTGCAGATACTAAGATAGCGCACTATTAGTTCTGGTGATCAAAGCCAAGACACTAACAGACGTTCAAGGCACTAACAGGCGTTCAAAGAATGTGAATACTGTGACATCTTGAAAACAACACAGGCGAAAATCAAAACGTCTGCTAATTGGAAGTAAATGATAATGTAGCAATGGCGCCAGGGTCCATGAAGATTCTGCATGTGGTTAGTTCGCGAAAGTAGCGTACGGCGGGCTAAACTAAACATGGTTCGAAATTTATTGCCCTAGCGTTAACTCCTCCACTTTTTGAGCTGTCGGTTCCCCTTCGCTATCTAAAACCCTCATTGTATGTTGTGAGTTCCCTATGAAACCTTGTATTGCGCATTTCATTATTTGTTTATAAGAAACCAAGTTTCGCATTATTTTACCTGAATTTCCTGCTATGCTCACCTAAATTGTATCTGTGGTTGCCTTTTGTCCAACGGTTTGTGCTTGCATGTCTACGTAACCAACCTAATTTAAGTCCTGATATGTTAAATGGTAAAATATGATACTTTTCTAAAAATTTTTAGTTATAATAATATAGTACCCTAAAAGACAAAACTGATTATCAGAATTTTAGGACATCAATAGCACAAAATGTTTCTCACTTAAGGGATAGAGGAATATGTTGGCGCACAAGCCATCAACCGAAGCACCTGTTTTGCACGACACCGCGATGCGCACAAGAGAAGGCAAAAAAAAATGAAAAGATGCTAGAACACACGAGGATATTGAAGACTATGTAAGTTTAAATGCTCGCGCAGGCATCTCGCGATAGCATGAACCAATGAGGATCTGCCTGCGCACATGAATAAGTTACGGCGGGAAATAATACGTCAGTTCCTATTCGTCGTCTGTCCCGTCTTAATAGTTAATTAGTCCTAATGAAACCATTTGTGTCGGGATTTCAGAGCTACAACCAAGCAATTCCAGAGTGGTAATTGCGTTTTCTAAGCCAGTCTGATTGTGCAAAACAACGTCTTGCGGTAACCTTTTATATACTGCTCTAATAACAACGCTGCCCAATAGCCAGCTTTATAACGTACTTGAAAATTTCATCATTCAGACCAGAACGACCTTTCCGATATGTTTTTAAGCATGAAGAACTGCCGCGCAGATACTGTACTGGACCACTTACGCAGCGATGCAGACGTTTGCGACGAAGGCTTTGTGCTCCTCAGTGTCCCGGTGGAAGCTTCCTTACGCCAGCGATGTCGAATTCGCTTGACAATCTCCCCTACGTTCATGGTGTCCTTGCTACACTTGGAGGAGCAACCATCGCTAAACAATAATCGCGTCCGAGTACCGACTGAACCAGTCTGCACGGTCGAGCTTTGCTTTGCGCCAGGTGGTGTCTCGTCGTCCGTGGATGTGCTCGGCGGGGGCTCCAGTGGCAGCGTGATTGAAGTACTCGTTGACTCATCACCCGGTGGCTTGGTGAGAGAGCTCATAGACTGCTCAATCCAGCGGATCATGTCTTGAATGTCTGCCTCGTTGGTCATATTCTGCAACTGAATGATGTGCTCAGTGTCCAAGGCGAAGGATTTTTTGCGCTTCGAGGCCGCCTCCGCTGGCGGCCACTGACGTGCTGCTGTAAAGACGTCGCCACCAACAGAAGGTACCTGGTGCTTTGAGGAAAGCGGCTCTAGAGGCTTGATAAAGGTTCGTGTTTGTGGCGCAGGTGTAGATGCCCGACTGTCAGCACCAATCGCAGCTGTGCTTGTTGTAGAACTCGGCTGTTTTGCAGCACATGCAGACTTTAAACAGCTCTCCTTTTGGCTGCGCTCACTGTATTGCGAGTTAAGGCTGTGCGCAGCTGCCGGATGAAGACTAGATGAAGGATGGTTTTGCCGTTTTCGAAGGTGGCGTGGACTGCTATCGTTTGCATCCACAGAAGCGCTGGGGTCTTTGCATGCTGGCTCAGAAGTTTTTCTAGACGGGTTTTGGCCGTACCTCACGTCGGGATAGTTTCGCTGCGGCTTGGCCGACTTGTCCTTTGGGTGTACAGAAGATGGCTGGCCGAGAGCTCTTCTTGAACGCCGAATGTCGCGAGTGGGCCCATCGGGTACTGAGTGGTCGGCCGGCTCAATAGGACCCACATCGTTGGAGCTCCGCGCATTTTGAGAACCCACGTTGCTCGGCCGGTTGCCAGTGCCGGGATGCCTTTTGCCAGCCATGTGGGCGCGCTGGTGGACGTCGTTGCTTACGGGCGTCTTCGTCTTTGTCGCTCCTTTGGCAGCTTCAGCCTTAATCTTGGGCATGCATCTACGGGGCAACACACTGAATCGTGCTGTTGCTTTGCCTAAACACAATGCGAGGTACAAACTGCTGACGACGGGCTTGTAATCACGTACCCCTGCTGGCACTTCTTTTTCTTATTCTTCTTAGCACCCAAGCAATTCTGTTCTCCCGCACGTGGACAGTAAGAAGTGTTGTCATAATGCGGAATACTCCTTCGTTGAAAAAACACGTCACTAGCTTTTGCTTTTTAATGCCTATATGCTTCGAAGAGCACAGGTGTTTTACTTCTCCTAGGAAGAGTTTTTTCTTTCGCTAGAGATCCACAGAAACTTAACGTATTATACGCCAACAAACCTATGATCCAATTTACCATCCACGCAGGAAGCTCCTCTGCATTAGGCAGACTGCAAAGCAGCGAGGAACCACCATAATAGAGTGCTCATGCTTACCCTTTTAAGGCACTCTGCATATAATTGTGCATATTGCGAAATCTCTACTCTTTGTAAAAGTCAGCAATCTGTAACACTGATGCCTTAGTTCAGTTCGAATTTAAGGAACGTCATTTTGCAACTGTGGTGTATTTTGAGTTATGTGGCCAGCTCAATAAATAACGCTTCACAAAAATATGAATTAAGCCGTACGTGCTTCGACACTGCCATGTAGGCTGACTTTTCAATTTTCTGTTAGGTTTGTGGCGTTAGGCGCACCTTCGAAAATATTTTTACTCGACTGTAAAACTCTCACAGTGCCCATTCGACGAATTCCAGTGGTTAACAGCGAGCAGTAACCTTGCGTCACTAGAATTTGCACATGTACACAAATTTACATGTAAAATGTACATGTAATATGTACATGAAAAATGTACATGTATACGTACACATGTACACGTTTACATCTACGCGTGTACAGTTAGGCCGAAATGAAACGTGGACACGCATATGCCGTACTTTCCTAGTTTTCACCAAGATATTTCTTTAAACCCGGTTTGTGAATATATAATCTTGTATATTTTTTACCTTTAAACAGTAAGTCTAGTTGTTCACTACAGCTGAAAGTACGCAGGTAAGACAATTTGTTTTGTTGAAAGGCGCTGTCCGCGTTTGATTATGGCCTGAGAGAACACATGTACAAGTGCACAAAAAGTATGCTTTCCACCGTTTCGCATCTAGCCGCGCTTGGCAGATTTTTCTCCGGAACATTAATTTTTTGGCCTGCTTTTTATTTAACAAGATGCATGGTACAACAGAAAACTATGCCCGAAAGCCATTTTACATCAGGCGGGAAACCATTAGAAAAACACAATAGCGAATCAACGGAACGTGATTGTTACGCTTTACCAACCTTTTAAAATATGAACGAACAAGTGAAGGAAGGGGTGTTCACGACAGGGCTGCCAAGTCAGAACTCAAAACATCACACGCAATATATTGGAATTCGCACATAAAGCCACTCTCCCGTATTTATCCCCCTAGTTAACAGGTACACTATGGTTGAGCCCTCCAATCATATTATTACTTTTTTCCCCTGAAAACACTTCTCTCTCTCACAATTCACCGCCAGTATTTTGGCCACTCCCCCGTACTAAGAACGCGCCATCTTTATTTCAGGCCAGCAACAACAACAACGTGACAAAGTAATACAATACTGAATGAATAGAGACCACCGCTAGCAGCCTCTCCATCGATAGATGACGCCACGCGTGCGGCAGCATATCACTAATACATATGACAAAGAGTAGGCTATTTGCCGAAGGCTTCAAATCATCTGCAATTCGATCGTTTTTGGTGGGCCGGGTTAGCCTGCCTGATGAAACCAGTAACCGTTTTCGGCCCCTTTCCACGATATATGTATGGCAACACTCTTGAAGCTAATTTATTGAAATGATTCTAATCGCAGTTAGTCACAGGCTCAAGGACCACCACGACCTCTTTATAACGTCTTTAGATAGTTGGCTCAGAGTGCGGTAGGAATAAAAAGGAATCGAATAGTGCTGTTACAATATACTCGCCCTTACCACAGATCTGCAACCAGCAAGGTGTTTTCTGCATACAAGTCTACAAAAGCACCCAGAATATAAGTTGTGGACGTTTATCACTGTAGAACAAGATAAATATCTTTCGTTAGGCTTTTGTGAACCGTTTTTGAGGAGAACATTTCTTCCAAGGAAATAAAGAGCGTCGCATAGAAGGTTGAAGTTCAAGAAGGAAGACGTGTGCGTCTAGGACTGAGGCATCTTTATTGAAGAAGAAAAGCAGTGGATGACACTGAAGTACGAAAACGTACTGGAAGTTGTCGTACCGGAAGCAAGTTGCCCTTATATGCCTCCAGCCTGTCAAGATTAGGTGAAGCTGAGGGACGAATCGTCGAAGCGGCATCGTTTGCGTGATGAGCAACGGATCTTTCGCGGTGTCGTTTCTATGCCTCCCCTACAAGCAAATTTGTGACTATTGTGTCCTTTCAACCCACTCCATTATATAATTTTCGTACTTCTTTCCGCACTGTCCTTTCGCAGCATTTTTATGCTCCTGAATAATCTTGACTGCATGGACCTTATTTTTTAGCTGCACTGCAATAAAAATGCACGCTCAACAGTTCTCTTGAATAGCCTTTTTGTAAAGAAAAACTAATCACAGCTTCAGCGATCTTCATTAGTGCTCCCTGATCGGGCGCTCGAAGGTTCTTTTCTTTGTGCTCCCGAAGTGCCTGCGCTAATCACTGCTCAACAACGCGGTAAGCTGTGTACCGGTCTCAAACATAGAATGCAAGAGAGGTATGCAGTAGGATATATTTGTTTTTTAAAAAGCGTTTAATTGTGCTTCTTGCCTGTTCTGTCAGCGTCGTGAAACTGTGCCACGGGCCTTTCGGCGGTGTAAGAATGCCCTATTTGTCCGCTTTGGTGGCATGTGTTTTAATTGAATTTTGTTTTTGTGCTTGTGCTGTTCCGTACTACGGACAATTACTCTTCATTGTTATCTTCTTTCACTTCAGGTTTCTCAAAAGACTGTATTATATAACTCTACCTGGAAGTGCACTTTTGTACATGGTTTCTGCTTTGAATTTGTGTGGCGCTTCCTTTCTGAATTCGGGGTGTTAATAATAATAATAATTGGTTTTGGGGGGGAAAGGAAATGGCGCAGTATCTGTCTCATATATCGTTGGACACCTGAACCGCGCCGTAAGGGAAGGGATAAAGGAGGGAGTGAAAGAAGAAAGTAAGAATGAGGTGCCGTAGTGGAGGGCTCCGGAATAATTTCGACCACCTGGGGATCTTTAACGTGCACTGACATCGCACAGCACACGGGCGCCTTAGCGTTTTTCCTCCATAAAAACGCAGCCGCCGCGGCCGGGGGTGTTCACTGGTCACATAATTAATGCGTTATAACGTACAACGATAAAATTATCGAAAGAAGGCTAGAATTTTTTTCGTGGTGTTGTAGGTTGCACATGTTCAATAAGGTGACACATTGCTCGCAAACAACTAGAATAGCTTTCTCCCTCATCTGCTTCAGAAACACGTCTCCGATGCCCGCTCCGCAGAATGCCCTAAATAAAAAAACTCAGTTGCTAAATCCAGAACAAATCAATCTCTCCCTATGAAGTCGCGTTTCTGATTCTAGCGACATCAGAGGACCAAGTAATTTTTTAAGACATGAGAAACGAATACAATTACATCAAAACTGAAAGTCACTGGACCGTTGCTGTGGACACAATCTATATGTTGTTATGGTATGAAGCCAACTATTCAAAAAGGATTTTTCTTCGTGTGCTTCTCACGACACATTTTACGTATTTATCTATTCGTTTTTTTCCAATGTGCACTCTTCTCTTTTTAGTTTTACTGGCGATTTTTTCCTCTTTTTTACTAGCAATAATTTTAGACAACCTTCAATTAGTACTTTAGTCCCCCTTTTTTTTCTTACTTTGGCAAGTTTTCGTTGCTGCCTCTCCGTTTGTGCTGTTGGTGTCTTGCCGCTGGATTTCTGGCACTCGTGTTTAGATGAATGCGAAAACTCACCCCGCTTCCCGCCTCCGTATCTGCAGTCCGAGCTTTCTTACTGATATAGAGAGAATAATTTTTAATATGAGGAATGGTTGGAGGGAGCCTCCAGAGGGTGGAGCCCTGAGTCCAGGGCCACATTTACCGTAGCTCTCTGGATGACCCGGGCGATCAGGTCATGCTTGCCGTTCAGGAATGTGCTAGACAGGACTACTTCCCTCTGGGACGGTGATGGCTGGGGTGTAGCCTGTACTGACGTTGTATTGAGGCATTACCATGGGGCATGGTAGAGGGTTGGGTGTGCTCCACGAAAAGGGCAATTTTCTGGATAGCGTGTAGGGTAAAATGTGTGATTAAGCGCAAGATTGAAGAAAATGTTAATCTTGGCTTGGGGCCAGGAGGCCGCCTCCTATCGTCGGAGCTTTTTGTGAGGTGGTGAGTGGCGAGTCCCCGTCAGTCCCTTGTGCATGGCAGTTCCTCATGGCTTTCGCATTAGACGCCTTGTGGCGTTGTCAATGTTCGGTCGTTTCAATGGCCCGCTTGTCCCGAGTGACCTAGGGCAGCGTTTTGAGACGGCATTGTCATTGCTGAGCAGTTTCTTTAGAACACACCGCATGTTTCTTCTCTCGACCAGCTTATAACTACTTCCTTTTAGCTACTGTGTAACCATCATTCGACTCACGTTCTCGATGTCCTCGCAACAGCTGCAGCGCATTCCGCTTAGCCCGACGCTCCGTATCAGTGAGTCTTCGTAACAGACCATGTTGATCCATTTCTTGCTCCGTAAATGCCCCTACAAAGTTGCCCAGATACGCTGCCAGCCATCTGCTCGGCGAGGATAAGTGCGCTGTCTTTTATATACAGCCGTGACATCACATTAAGCTCTCAATGAATGGAATGTCTCCAACTACGTAGTGAAGTCATTCGCTCCGTCAGATATGAGTGCGCACGGTGACTTGATGGCCTCTGTGAGGCAATTACCACCCGGTTACCACGCGGTTACAACTCGAGCCTACAACACTGTTATCACACCATATTACCTCGTGGTTACCACGCAGGGTTTGACTATAGTGTACATCAATGTCTATTTTCGTTACTTAGGCTGGAAGTGAGAGAATCGGACAACGACGCTTCATTCGTTCCCACTTTTACACCGACCAGCTGTAAACACTTGGTAGATCCATACATTTGAGTTGAAACTTGCACAATTGTGTGAAAAATGCCTAACGAACGTGCGGAGATCTATGCGACGGTTGTGGTTGCCGATTCAGTGATTTTACGGAATAAAAAGGGTGGTTGGGTGTAGTTTTGGCCGAAGTGACGTAAAATCAAGGATTGTTTACATCGCATTCGGCGCATGTTTTGAGCCGGAATCGTCGACCGGGAGTCTGACCAGTGTTGCCGAACAAATCAGATCAATTTCTTTGTTAGAAGTCGTCGTGAAAAATATTTGTCGCTAGAGCAATTCGATTGCAACATGTCGTGGAATATACATCTCACTAAAGCTGTTGCCAGTGAAGTGTTGGTCGCATTGCTGACATTAGTACAGTGATGAAGAGAAGTCGACGTGATGGCTGTGACTGCCCGGACTCCGAAGCATTTTCAGGAGGGGATAGCAATCACGAGCGTTTCTTGCAGTGTTATCGCATTGAATAAGTGAACATGCTATTGGTGAATATGTTATGACGTTATTTACCCAAGTAGAGCGCCACTTCCGCCTTATACCAAACATGCAACAGCTATGTGAATAAACCAGCGATATCAAGCTGTCGCCTTCATCGCGCCATTCTTGAGGAAAGCTCGCCGTCTCTGGATCCATCTTGAAGTCTTAACATTCATTTCGCTATCAGACGAGCTAGTTGCGAAACAGTTCGTAAGAGAGACCTAGAACTAAATCCTAAAATTGGCCCCCATCGCATCTACACAAGGCGGAGCAGCTACTCGTTTTTTAAACACTCTATACACTGCCCATAGACTTCTGTCTATAAAGTCTATAGACACTTTAAAAACAAACCCTAGAGAACAGATCACATAGACAGTCTAAAGACAATCTATGGATTTATGGCCGTACACGTTTAGTACACTTTTGTCTACAGAGAGCCTATAGACTACGAATAGACAAAAATATAAAAGAAAATAAAAAGGAAATAGAGTCTATAAGAAGTGTGTAGACTGTCTATAGTCAATTTCTGTGAGGGGCATAAAGGCGGCTGTGAGCAGCGGAGCACAGATAGGATGGCAAAGGTTATTGGCTAGTACGACCGGTGAGCCGTAGTGCCGTTGTGGCGTCTCTCGGTGAGTTCCCTTTCGAGTTGTCTTCTGCACTGCAGTCGTCGCTCACTTGGCACTGCCTGTGTGTGCGACATACGCACGCCACACCATTTCCTGTTTCGTCATCTCGTCGTGATTATGTGTATTCACTTGGTGGTCTCTGCTGAGTGTGCGCGAACACTTGACGACGGCGGCGCAGTTTTGACCGGGCAGGAAGACGTGTACCGAGACGCTTTTGTGGCAGCGCAAGCCGTTCGCACGCGGAAACGATGTCGTTGCGGGACGCGCCTGGGGGGCGGTGATGAGAAGGATTGGTGCGAACACCCCAGGCAATGAACCACTGCAGCAGCGGCAGCAATACACTGCTTTCCTCGCAGGCATCACACGTCGCTCAGAGGCTAGCGCTATTCCCCTCTGACGCCGGACAGGTTTCAGTGGCCTCACTGACATGACTGCATAGGAATAAAATGTTCAAGGTTCGTGCTCTGAATCGCTCTTTGCGTTTTTGTCTGGCTGCATAGAGCTTTGCCTTACAGCAGATTTTTTCGCTTGATAAGAAGCAGTCATTATTACATATCTGTGGGGGGTATCGTTTTGAATGTTTATGCGGCATTCCCTAGGTCTCTCTCTCTCTATCTCTCTCGTTTTTATTTTGTTAAAGCTATACGTAAAGAGTTGATTGGACCCATAGCCAGCTCGGCTAGTAAAAGATCCAAATACAAGTTATTCAAAAAGAAATGACACATTCAAAGAACAAGTACAACAAGGTGTTAGGTGCTACAATCACTGCATTGATAAAACGCATAAAGATGTAAAGCGCAGAAATATTCTGAAAAAAAAATTACAATAGCAAGAGGCAAGACGCACAGTAAGTCAACAAATGCACAAAACCGAACACAAATGTATTTGGTCCCACAGTTCTGCAGCAGAGTAGTGGTTGGCGAGCAATCGAGAAAGTTTTCTCTACCATGTCGCGTCGCAAATTGTTAACACTCATTGCGCACTCACTGAAGACAAGGAAGCAATACTGCCATGCCTTAAGAGGACGAAGAAGAAGAAGGGAGGATGATGGGCATACTCTTGCCATGATATCTAATGAATTGACTCTTTATTTCTTGTGCAGGGTGCGTATTTCGCCTTTCACATGAAATAGCTTAAAAAAAAAAACGTTAGGACCTTGATTTGCACTTGAATACTGCAATAGACTTTTTAGACAGAATTTTTTAGAACGGACAAGTTCTGGCGGTTTTTTCTGAGCTCCTTTAGAGGAGTGTTCGAAAGTACCTGCAAATCTATCGCATTTAAAGTATGCGCAGAACTTCAGACGCGCATAATGTAGGCAACCACTCAGTGACAGTGCATTGTTGCTTACTGTGTGGGAAATGTTAAAGAACCACGCCGCTCCTATTTATTCGTTCCGCACGCAATACTGTTCCTTAATAAAAAAATGAAGTTAAAGTAGTCACCGTGACAGCATGGCATGTTTGAAAAGGTGCCAACTTTCTAACTTTGCAGTGTGGAAGGTGAGACAGGCGGCTAAGTTGCTTTTGCGACTTCGACTTCTTGAATTAAGCGCTTCACTTACTGTGCCAGTGAGTGCAGTGCCTCGAAGTTCCTCAAGAGCAGTGAAGAAGCACAGAGGTCCGGGCACTTCGCTGTGCATTAACTCCACGAGCAGAAACCCTTCTTGCCTTTAGATATGCCATTCAAGCTGGGGGGGGGGGGGGGGGATGTCAGAAAAGCACATATTTACATTCACTTCTGTCTGAAGGAACTTCAAGTTGTGGACCTGCCCTTGTTTGCCTTCCTTTCGCCGCTGAACTTAAAGTTAGGAAAAATCGCATGAACAATGAAATCTAGAGACTTCAATGAAGAAGTACAGAGTGCGGCAAAGAGAAGATCTTTTTTTTTGGCGTGGCTATGGATATCGTACAAATCAATCGTGCATAAAGATAAATAAACTTGAGCAGTCACTGACGCTTTCACATAAGCGAAAAATAATGAAATCAGGCCGCACGTATTCACATCATGTATTAGGGACAGACTGCTTTCATCCCATGCAGCTCGACACCAAGCACGTATTACTTGATTGCCACGCCAGATGTTAAGAAAGTTTTCTTGGATGAATATGTAAAACATCTACTGTACAGGAAGTTGACGGCTGCATTTGAGCATTTTAAATCTTTGTTGCGATGTACTCACAGCCTGTTTCGCTTGAGTAAGGAACACACAACAAATGATACTGGGAAGCATTACAAGCAGGATCAAGTTTTGAAATGCCAATTGGTCAGGCGCCTCAATAAACAAAGAATAATGCTTTGCAACAAGGCATACCCTTACAAAAATGGTTCATATTTTTCTCTAATTTTGTATTAATTTCTATGGACTCTATTAACATTGCATTAACGTTTATAGTCTATCAATATTTGTTAATGCAAAGTTGGTAGAAAGTTACCCCTTTTTAAGTGCTCCTATCAGTAGAAAGTTACTAGAAAATGTCTGTGACATTCTACGCGCATTTGATAATATAAAGGTGGTAGGAAGTTACTTCTTTGTATATACACGTGAATAGAAAATTACTACAAAATCTTCAAGCAGTTTGACACATCATGAGGAATAAATGACTAAACTATATGCTGTTTAATATCACCCGAACTACTTTGTTCGCACAGCCGTGATGACCGCTTACCTGAGTGCATGGTGAAATTTGTTGCAGTTAGCTTATAATTTCCCTAAATTGAAAGACCTACTGCGTTATTCGTAGCAAATACATTTGATATCAGTTTAGGGTATAAAAAAACGTTTTAAAGCAGAAGTTATTCTCTTAACATTTCTTACTTTTTCTATGTACTGCGGTCAGGAGAAATATACTAGAAACCGAGAAAGCATTTTTGTTCTTGAGATTATATGCCTAAAATAATTAAGCAGTGTAAATGAACACTTTAAAGCAAGTAAAGCAGCCCTGGACACGAAACAAAAATTAGCACTGGCATTACCTTAGCCGCGCACAATGAATGGTTTCGTCGCTTGTTAATTGAAAGCAGGTAAATTTTCACTTCCTTGCATGAAGTGTTAAAAGAAAGTTTCTAGCGAGCGAAATAATTTGCTATAAAGAAAATGAATCCCTGGAACACTCAACTGTTATTGCCTCGCACATCATGGAAAATAAATTTCTATGCAAAGCATATCTGCAAAGGGCCTGGGGCCAAACGGTTGCCTTGACGAATAATAATAATTAATAATTGGTTTTTTGGGAAAGGAAATGGCGCAGTATCTGTCTCATATATCTTTGGACACCTGAACCACGCCGTAAGGGAAGGGATAAAGGAGGGAGTGAAAGAAGAAAGGAAGAATAGGTGCCGTAGTGGAGGGCTCCGGAATAATTTCGACCACCTGGGGATCTTTAACGTGCACTGACATCGCACAGCACACGGGCGCCTTAGCGTTTTTCCTCCATAAAAACGCAGCCGCCGCGGTCGGGTTCGAACCCGGGAACTCCGGATCAGTAGTCGAGCGCCCTAAACACTGAGCCACCGCGGCGGGGCAATCAGAGATCAGTTCCGCCGTTAGGCAACCCAAAATCCGCCTCGTGAGGTGCAAGCTTAACTTGTGGCATATGAAGCTCTTTCAAGCCCACAGTGATGGGATTTGAAGGCGCAGGCCCTTTTTCCAACCTATGCAAATCCTAGGAAGCCGAAAACCAGGGCGGGGCATAGCTTGTACCCATTTTGAGGAAACCGGTGGGCAGCCGGCCGGCAGCGCGAGTCGAACCCACCACCTCCCGAACCCGAGGCCAGTGCCCTGCCACGAGGCCGCGAGGCAAAGCACAGAGAGAGCGATATAGCATTGTACAAGCATAGTGATGATTTTGTTACTGAAAATTCTCTATAATTTATACGTGCTTTTAACGCAGTTCGCAGCCGCGAGACAATTTTTCTGCCTTCTTATGCGCCGTTCGAACCCGGGTTCGAACCCAAACGCGGAGGCTGCGTTTTTACGGAGGAAAAACGCTAAGGCGCCCGTGTGCTGTGCGATGTCAGTGCACGTTAAAGATCCCCAGGTGGTAGAAATTATTCCGGAGCCCTCACAACGGCACCTCTTCTTCCTTTCTTCTTTCATTTCCTCCTTTATCCCTTCCCTTACGGCGCGGTTCAGGTGTCCAACGATATATGAGAAAGATACTGCGCCATTTCCTTTCCCCAAAAACCAATTAATATTTATGCACCGTTAAGAAAACAACAAACGAAATGACATCACAGATGAAACCAGTACCGTGCAGTTCGCAGTAAGAGTGAAAGATAGTGTCTAATAAGCTTTCTCTGTAACATATGCTTTACAAGCAAATCAGAAATGATAAACTTCCTTTTCAGTTGCTATGCCTTTAGCCAGTGAAGCGAGGAAGCCACCAGTGTAATAGTATTCGGAACTTCACTAAGGAACAAGCCAAACGCAAAAAAGAACAGGCCAATCAGGGAGAAAGTTTGCGAATCTCCAGACACGGTTGGCCTGGCCCCTCAGTGTGCTTCTACCAGAAACCGGTAAGGAGACAGAAAGCAGTGTTTGAGCTAGTGCTGTCTGCAACCCGAAACCTTCTTTGAGCTCTGATCGAAAATGCTGCAAGACGAGTGTCTTGGGACAGCCTGTTTCCTGTTGGTCGTCATCCGCTCACGAGGCCAAACTATGGGCATGTAGGCGCCAGCTTTGACCACTAATTTCCCAAGAGGCATCCCTGCAGGACGTCCAAGCAAGACGCGAGCTGACTACAACGTTTGTGTTGCCATTTTTTTTAAAACATTTCTTGGTAAGGACGCACTGGTGGTCGCATGTAGGCCCTTAATTGAAGATGTCCTCCCGCTTCCAAGTTTTCTGCGAACCGTCTTTGTGTTTAGCACATTTCTTACTTGGCATTTTATCGAACTTCGATTACAAGCCACTCGAAGGCAGGTTACGCTGCTTTCTAAAGCACCTTGGAAGGCAGGCGGGATCTCGTCACAACGAAAAAATGCCTTTGATGATCGCCTTTCAAAAAGGGCGTTCGGCTATTGAGGGTGTAAGCCGCAGGCCTCATAAATAGTCCGTGGTCTAGCGCGAAGTGCTTAATGATGTTTGCTGAAAGGTATGGAAACTAGTATTGCTTTAGCAGTATCGAGCACGGCGGTGAAGACATCTATCGGCGCTATTTTCTCAAACGGAGTAAAGTGTCCTTTTCACTTCCTTGTGTCTTATTGAACTGGCCTTGCTTCTTTCTTTGTTGCACGTAAGAAGCATGCAACATTGAGCTCTGCGTGCTTTTCAACATTTCTGTACGGGGACACTTCCGCCCATTTCTGTTGACACTCGTCCTGCAGCTTATTTATGTGTGTTATTTCGCTTGTCCAGCAAGTATTAAAAGGCACAGTGAGAGAAATATGAACTGTAAAAGCATTTTATGATTAAAGAAGGGCTTAATAAAGATCTGTCATGTTTCGTGGTTCCCGAAACAAACATCTCCACAACTGCGGATAGGCTCGATCTGCTTTTTTTTAGATATTTGATATTCTCAAATTTTGTTGACAACTAAAAATTTATAACTATACGCTTATAATTTGCTTTTTTGAATTTAATATAGTGGTGCTGTACCAAAACTCAATTTTCTTTAATTCTAGTGGTGTACAGATTCCTCAATGTGACGAAATAAAAAAAATGAAAAATTAATTTTTTGCAAGTTTATAACCAAAGAGTGTAAGGGGCCTGTAATACATGTAAAAAAAAAGAGATCTGGGTGCATGATTTCAAAGCAGTAACGGTAAATTTTATGTAGTCTTGTGGGTGCACACATATTACGGAGGAATAAAGAAAAACATCGTCCTTTGTCGTTTTGATTTTTCGAAGCGGGTGATGGACCACCTTGTTCGCGTCAGGGGACATATGTAGGTAAGCCCACTTGCGGAATTTCGCATGAGGGCAAGCCTTGTAGCGTATGAATGCGATCGACTAAAAAGAAAGGAAGAGCACCTATTTATTCAGCAAGGCGGAAATTTTGGCGAGTTGGAAAATAATCACCAGTTTTGCTCACAGCGCAACAAGAACGAGACACGAGACGAAAGACTAACACGAACAAGCGCTACTATCAACTGTTTTTTTATTGAAGAACAAAAGGCGTATATATACAGACAATTAAACACTTATCAAGACAACAAAACTTATCTGGAAGGCACGTGGGAGGTCAGATAACTAAATTCCCTCTCAGATAATGCAATGGAATGGCTGCTGATACACATCGCACTGATGTGGTGAATATAGAAGGCCTCCATTACCTCGCGTGTTACTTTATCGCTGTGTGGGAACAGGATGAGCGTGTTCTTGTAATCAAGAACACATTTGCACTCCTTGCATCTAAAAGTCGACTGGGCAAGGGGGTCACCTGCTGCTCTCCTTTCTGCGTAATCTTTCTCATGCTTGCAATGGCGTTTCCTGCAGAGGGTGTCTGTGTGGGAAAGGGGATCATTTCTTCTCGTGTTATCCCGCTCCATTAGACGTTTGGTGACACACCTGCCGGTCTGGCCAGTGTAAATGACACCGCATGAGAACGGGACCTGATGTAACACTCCCACCTCGCGAGGTATAGACGGCGACACATGACGCACCGGACAGGCATCCCTCTTGCCATCGTGCCTCTGAGTGACCTGTTTGCACATTTTGCTAAGTTTTCTGGACGCAGAAAATACGACATCAATGTCGTATCTACCTTCAACTTTTTTCAGGCCATGTGACAAGAAGTGTACATACGGGACAACAGCCGGCTGTTTCTTTGTTTTTGTCTTCTCTCGGCTGAACCCCAGTTTTAGGCTGTCTAAGAACTTTCTCTGCTGCTCTGGAAATGAGTTGATCAGGTACCCGTTCACACCTAACCTGCTTGCTTGCGCCAAAATTCTCTCCCCCGTCCTTTCATGGCAAGATTTCCTGACAGCTGGTTATAAGCAAGAAATGGCAATGCCCTCCTTTATGAGCTTAGAATTGCCAGACCGGAAGTTTAGCAACAGTTTGGCGTTCCTCGGGCGATACCACCAGAGCAAGTGTTTGTCCTCACCACACAATGCCAAATCCAAACACTGCAGTTCTCTGTTGCTGGGAGCCTCAGTTGTGAGCTCCAGCCCACGCTAAACGTCCGCAAAACTTCCGGTGTGGTCATTCTAAGCTCATTAAGGAGGAAATTGCCATTTCTTGCTTGCAACCAGCTCTCAGGAAATCTTGCCATGAAAGGACGGGGGAGAGCATTCTGGCGCAAGCAAGCAGGTTACGTGTGAACGGGTGCCCTGATAAACTCATTTCCAGGGCAGCGGATAAAGTTCTTAGACAGCTTAAAACCGCTGTTCAGCCGAGAGAAGACAAAAACAAAAAAAGAAACAGCCGGCTGTGGTCCCGTATGTACACTGCTTGTCACACGGGCCGAAAAAAGTTGAAGGTAGATGCGACATTGATGTCGTCTTTTCTGCGCATAAGAAACTTAGCACAATATGCAAACAGGTCACTCTAAGGCATGACGTTAAGAGGGATGCTTGTCAGGTGCGTCATGTGTCGCCGTCCATACCTCGCGAGGTGAGGGTGGCACATCAGGTCCCGTTCTCATGCGGTGTCATGTACATTGGCCAGACTGGCAGGTGTGTCAACAAACGTCTAATGGAGCGTGAGAACACAAGGGGAAATGATCCCCTTTCCCACACAGGAGTCCATTACAGGAAATGCCAATGCAAGCATGAGAAAGATTAGGCAGAAAGGAGAGCAACAGGTGACCCCCTTGCCCAGTCGACTTTTAGATGCAGGGAGTGCAAATGCATTCCTCTTGAAAAAACGTAGCAGCACGAAAAAACGGGGACAAAATACACACACACACGACAGGACGAATGCTGCTGTCGTATGTGTGTCTATTTAGTCCCCGTTTTTTCGGGCTGCTACGATTTTTAAAGATAGATCAATACCATCTGGCCCAAACTTCGGTGCTTTTGCATAGTAAATGCCTTCCTGATTACGAGAACACGCGCATCCTGTTCCGACACAGCGATAAACTAACACGCCAGGTAATGAAGGCCTTCTATATTCACCACAATGGTACGATGTGTATCAACAGCCCTTCCATTGCATTATCCGAGAGAGAATTGAGTTATCTGACCACCCACGTGCCTTTCAGATAACCTTTGTTGTCTTGTTAAGTCTTTCATTTTCTGTATATATACGCCTTTTGTTCTTCAATAAAATACCAGTTGATAGTAGCGCTTGTTTGTGTTAGTCTTTTGTCTCGTGTCCCGTTCTTGTTGCGCTGTGAGCAAAAATGATGAACTTATTTATTGTTCTCCATGCACTATAAACTCGATCGTCGGATAACTTGCGAAGATAGTGGGGGTTTGCCACTGTAGATTTTAATAAAGTCGCACGGTGTACGATCGGTGGCGAATATTCAGAAATTTTTGAATATTGGGGAATTCCTGAATATCAATTTTTTGACTACGGATTTGCATGGAACATCAAACATCCAATTCGAGTTAAAAAATTCGAATATTCTCACACTTCTACCAAAAATAAACTTACAGTGCACATCAGTATATTAACACTCAGCACTACTGTCCTCTTCTACGAGGCACCACTATTAAACAAATATCTGCAGAAAATACATGCATCATAGGAAGACATTTTGTTTCAAATAGAAAATGTACTGCGCATAGCCCACCGCCGCCGTTAATTCATGAGCATTCACTCCTTACTATCACAAATATTTTGCACAGAGAATTTGCAAAAGTTATGAACTCTTAAATTAACCATATTATATTAATGTTCTTATAGACATATTTGTGTAAAGAACTCCTGTATAGCCTATGGTATACTGCTGATAAAGAAGATACGCACAAATTAAAAAATTATTATATAAGAATGCTTACTTTTTTATTGAGTTTTAAGATAGAAAGCGATGGCTGCAATCTTTTGAAAATGACATGAGCGCGTACTTTGTGCCCACACAAGTGTGATCCCTCTTTTTCAGGGTGCTAATATATGCCCAGTTATGAAATGGAGTTTTTAACGCGGTAGCGTTAAGGAGCTCGTGTCGCAGAAAAGCCGGTGTTGGCGTTGTCGACGTTGTTGGTGTGGTCTGGTCGGCTGTAGCACGAGAACCTCCAAATAAAAAAAATCTTGTGAAGATAGGAGGAATCGAACCCACGTCTTTCTTACTGCGGGGCGAGCACACGCAGAATACGCTACAAAGTTTTTTTCTTTATTGCATGGAAATAGTACCGAAAAAAAAAGTCTAAGCATGCTTATGCCTCAAAACACCAGGGCACCTTACCCCTGCGTGACCCCTCCTACATGAACATCAAAAGCCTGGAAGGCACACACATGCATTCAGATAGGGGAGCCAGCTAGGCGACTCTTGCAGGGCAGCCTATACTCCTCGCACCAAAGCGCACATCTCACGAAACAAAGGTTTTTACGACCGAGGTGATTCGGTGTGGCGGTCCATCATGCGGCAACATAAATAGATAATATGGAACAACTGAGTTTTTCTCCACAGGCAAAAAGGGGATACTGTAGGGTGTGATGTCAATGACCTTCTTAATTGTTCGTTGTAATATAACCCAGAAAAACACAGCATCAATGCACAGAATAAAACAAAGGTGAATTGGCAGCCGTAGCCTCGTGGTAGAGCACTCGCCTCGGCTACGGGAGGTGGTGGGTTAGACTCCCGCCGCCGGCCGGTTACCCACCGGTTTCCTCAAAATGGGTACAAGCCATTCCCCGGCCTGGTGCTCGGCTTCTCAGGGTGTATGACTTGGAAAAGGAGCCCGCGCCTTCAAATCCCAACACTGTGTGAGGCCGAATTCAAGACACTCCTGCGTGGCGCACCATGGCGCACACATCGCCCTTAGCATGAAGCCATGCTTTCACTGGCAGCGTAGACGTGTGCAATTTAAAGAAGAATGTTTTTGCAGCAGAAGAAATGCACAATCGCCTAACACGTTTGTAACACTGGTGTCAAGGAGCTCCAGAAAAGGTCGCCGATACAGCGGTACAGGGAACAAATACTCTGGGAGTGCCTGAGTCATCTGCCTTCTGGAGAGGCTATACAGGTAGTCTAAAGAAAAGCGCACAGTGAGGAAATTGAAGGTGTCAGCAACTTCCTTAAGGAATCCCCATAAAGGCCCCTCACGAGTGAGTGTGTCCAGTCGGTGCGAATAGAAAAAGGAAATGAGCACTGAGACAGCTACAAGGCTCGTTGGTTTGAACTGAATAAAAGCGGACCTAGAGAATGTGTTGTGTTCTTTGAGTTCGTAAAGTGTCGTTGTGTACTTATGCGTACATGAGCAATACCCTGGAAGCTCTGCAACACGCTGTCGTGTACAGCTCTTAAAGGCGAAGCTTAACCGTCCTGCAATTTTTATTTTTATCATCTACTTTTCCACTAGTTAGGTGGAAAAAGCTGGCGTCACTTGTGACACATCTGTATTTTTGAGGACATTATTTAGTTCGGTAGCAATCTTATCCTGATAATGCGTTACAACTTTTGTTTTTAATCCGTGTCAAAGTATAATACCTGTGTTCAACATTATAATTACAAGTTATGTCAAGCTTTAAAGTGGGAGGTAAAAGAAGAGATAAAGTTTCTTCATGAGTTATCTAATCTTACTACGAACACTATCTTACGCCACAAGTTACACGGAACAGTGGAAGGTGGTCGCTCCACGAATCAATTATTCCACACAAAATGTCATACACACTACCAACACTTTCGTTTACTTTTCAAAAATCAGGTCTCGCTTTTTATACAACTCATCTACGAGCATTACGTGAACTTTTTGTCACTCATTCTTTCTCATGTAATTGAAGAGCATTGTTATGCAATTTGCGTTTTTTGTCCTTATTTTCGTGCATATTTAATATGAAGTCAGTTGCTATGTACGCCGGTCTCCTGTTCACGTTGCTTGCCTTGCAAAGGAGGCTGCGGACTCTAGTCAAGTCGTTTACCTGTAAAGCGACTTTTACCCACAGTCTCTTCCGTCTCCGATGGAAATAAAGAAGCTATGATTATTATTCTTAATATTATGATTGTCGCTGAAAAGTGCTCGATAGGAGAAGTGACTTGTAACATGCCGTTACGGTATTGTTAACTGAGGGGAAGAGAGTGGAGAGGGTCAACAAGGAGTCAGGCATTTATTGCCTTCATGTCTGGCGCCCAGGCAACCATTATTGTTTGATATACAATTCACTGGCTAGAGACGTTCGAAAGTCGCGAGTGAGCCGATGTGATCGAGGTGACACGCCCACTTTGCGACCCAACACGCAACATGCACTGCCAGCATATCTCAGCTTGTCTGCGGATATTCTATTTGATTGTGCCTAGATTGCTGGATTTGATGACGAGACACTAACAGAGCGGGTCGAGTGACTTTTCTCAACACGGACGAGAACTGCACTCTTAACAAAACAACGCCAAAATGCGAGTAAATGGCTCGTCGCCCACTAGCGCACACTAAAATTAGGCTTTATTTGCTTCCTATATAGGGAGTATTTTATTTACTCTCCTATACAGGCTAAGCTTGCACCTAAGCTTGCACTGCCGTAAATGCGAGGCCCCATTTAGGGAACGAGGGCGTGCAAAGCCATTTCTGCCCTTATTTGGACGGAGTCAAATTACCAACCGCCACAAAGACAAGTAGGCTAGGGAGGGTATCGAAGCTATGAACATTGCACGTGCAGGCAACAAGCGTGTGTAGCGCAGCATCACTGGCAGTATTAGGAAAAAAAATTCGCGTTTCTAGATCGATGGCAACCAGGGAAGGGCTGAGTTGTATCAGCGTGTATAAGTTGACCCAATTGCCCTTTTCCATTTCATGCTGGTGGTCTTTTATGTATTCATACGTGCCAACGGCAAGAAATAAACAGTTGAGAGTTAGCGCTCGTGTCGTCGTGTGTTCCTTTCTTGTCCCGTCTTGTTACGCGCTATTTTACCTTCATGATAATCACTGTAATCAGATATTTTCTTCTTCTGGTTTCATAAAGCTAATGAGAAAGCAGCTAAAAAGGCACCAAAAGCGGTGTGGAGCTACAAACGCGTCCGTCAACTGCACCTTGTTAGCGTTCCTTTTTGCCACCCCGTTGTTCAAAGGAAAAAAACTTAGTTTGAGACAAAATCTATGCTCGTGCCAGTACACATATAATGCCATTCACGGAATATTCGTCGTTGCGAACGCTGTCCAATTATGCGACCGGCTATGCGACAGTTTCCAGCGACGACCCAAAGTTCATCGCTGGCCCCGTCAAATAGAGTTTACGCGACACGCCCCTTGAGTTGCCACACGGTTCTCTGAACAGGCGGCGAACTGTGGCACGACCCGCTGAGAACAAAAACAAGCATAATGCGCAGCTGAGCGCTAAAATGCGGCTCGGGAAAAGAATTTGGCCCTTCCCGGTACTCTGGCAGCATGGAACGTGAGGTGACTTCCATTCGACACGCGTCGCGCCTGTCACAAATACGCTTCGGAGTTGTCGCGGGCGCTCAAGAGTAAGACGCTAGCTTTTAAAACGCGTGACTTTGAAGCAGAGGTGAGATGGAAAGGGGAAGAGATGAGTGCAAGGAATTTAAGGGTCCTGACGTCTTTCTCAGATGAGTTTTTTTTTCTTGTACCCACTTGAATTTAATTTTCTTCCTTGACACCACTTCCCTTTCGTTTACGAAAGGCACGTCTTCACTTCCGCTGGGTGGTATTACTGCAATCGCTTCCAAAGATTTTGAAGATTATTTTAGCACGCACCCACGCGCTTGACACCTTGTAACGCCCAACTCAATAAAATGAACCATGAAGAAAGTTCATTCCTTCTCACGAGGTGAAGTGAAGGCTGCCTTCTAGACAAGCTAAGATTTAGCTAGTTTGAAAGGAAAAGAAATGCCGTAAACCCTATCTACGCCGATATCCGCTTGAACACTACGTTCAGTTCTCGCCTTCATCCCAATGAGTGAAGTGAGGAGTTGCACGCACATAAGTTTGTGCCGCTACCCTGAACGTACCCCGAGGCAATGAGGGCGTATCCGAGGAGTCCTTGCATGCCCATATAAGCCTGTTTGTTGTGTCTGAAAAGACTAGATTACCGTGCGTTATCGCGTATCAGATAGAGGGAGCCATAACAAAAACACTGCGTGCTAGTCGTCCAGATAGGGGATCCGCAGAAAAGATTGCTTCTTGAGTCGAAAGCGGTAGAAAATAAGCACTACAGAAATCAAGTCGCAGAGTAAGACGAGGAACACAATCATTGTCTGTGTCTCCTCTGTACACAACCGGTTAATTTCCAAGCCCGGACCAAGAGGGCGCAGTAAGCTCAAGCTCGGTAAACACAGAAACCGGCTAATGTTGTTGCTTCACGAGGCTGTAAAAGAGCGCGGGTTCGACGCTGCTAGTATCTTAACCTCTCTTTGCGCCCTGCTGACGCTTCATGGTGAGCATTGCCAGCACGTATTAAGCAACAAGAACGGTGACACGACTTCGGCTGAGGTCGCTCAAATCGTGCTTTCTGTTGTCGTCTTTTCGTTCAGGATCTTTCGTCTGTGCTTTATTTTATGCTTAGCTCGGATGTGATTTCCACAGGCAGATTTCCTTAAGCTATGTTTTAATTACGTCTAACGCATGCATAATCTTTTGAACGCGATAGCGTTAAAGGCTCCGCTCACTAGAAAATCCTGTGTCGGCATTGTCGGTGTATGAGGACTTTCAAGGATCTATGAATATCAAGTAGAGAATGAGCCTCGGCATATATGGGAAATAATCCATTGCGCTATCGCATATACCCTTTAAACAAAGTTTAAGTGCCTCCTCCAATTTTTCTGACCTAAATTTTGAGTTCGGCTCGATTTCGAAGATTCTGGCACACTGTGCCTAATAACTTGTGAGTTTCTGCATTTATTTCCAAAAGAGTTCAATTCAATCCCAACGCAGCATTTTGCTACACAAATGCACCCATATTTATAAGAGCCAAAAGTGAATTCGGAGTCGGCCCCACATGTTCAGTGCCCAGGAGAAAATAAATGGTAAAACTATACAACATTTGATTGCTTCCGCGAAGCCTGCGCGTGCGCAGTTGGTGTATGCTGCTATTTTTTTGTACAAGCGTTAAATATAAAAGCAAGCAGCGGCGGAAAACGTGTTTTTATTTCCAGGTAGTGCGTCGGTAGAACGATCTGTGTGATGCGTAGTCGATTCACTTCCAACCAAGGCGTAGGCACTGATATCAGTAGTAACTTCAACTATGACAGCAGATCAGCCCTCTATCTGGACTGCACTCGAGTCACTTCTTAATGAAAACCGACGATTGGCAAAATGTCGCCCCAAGTTCCGGAACTCTTTGTTTAGGTAAGTTATAGAAGTCAGCACTCGGCTGAAGTCCTTGCCAGAACTGTCCTTATATGGTAAGCAAGAGTGATTGCTAAACAGCTTGACTTATCACGCATGGTCATAACTTCGGAATCTAGTTGGGCATCTTGCTCATTGTATGACTGAGTTGATACCGGTATAGGAATTTGTCACCCGTATAGGCATCCCCACTTCATGGGGATAGCGCTTTTGATCTGATCAACTATGACCTCATTTATAGAAGAAAGAAAAAAGTACAATTATTGATCGTTGCCTGGAATTTTTTTGTATAGATTTGCATATTGCAGTGGAGCTTGTAATGTGTCTACAGGATTTTTCTATTTCAGGAGCAGCTATACTCTCTTCACGATCCGGCAGAGCTCTGACTTCCAGACATGGCTCTTATCCTTAACTTTACGTATTACATGGTTGTAATCCACCACGTGTGGCTGAGCGCAGACCGCCCTATAGTCACTTCTATATTAAACGGTACCATTTTCGGCTTTCTTTTTCGAACAAAAATTTTTGAAAATTGGAAATTTGTAAGATATCTTAGGGTAATATTGACGATGGTGGTCTATTCTTCTCATATGCAGCAAAATCTTTCTTTAATTGTTTTTATAGGTGGCATCGAAAAGTTCTCCCATAGGAAAAGGACTCCCATAGAAAACCAATGGGGAACGCTTTTGACGATATGAAAAAAATTAGTAGAAATCAATTCAAGACAGCCTCGGGTGATCTGCAGTTATGTTGATTGTTATAGTGAAATCTTACATTGTATGAAAAAGTCGCGATCATTAATAGAATTTCGCTCAAAAATGCTTTTGTCGAGAATTGCTCAGTATATTTCAACAACTAATCGCATGTTTAACTCATTTTCAGTCAGTAATACAATGTGTTTGCCTTACGGTGTGATTGCGTCAAGAACGACCGGAGTGGCAGACGACACAGCGCTGTGCGACAAGGCATTCAACGTTGCGTTAATTTTCTCGACGCGCGAAAAAGACAACTGTGACAGGCAGATACAGCCACCGCACTAGACACCATAACGAGATTCTAGCCACCATGGCAAGGCAAAGCTAAGAGAAGCGCTAAGAGAATAGATGCTGCCACTGATTCCTTTCGCTCTCTGTGTATGAAGCGTCATTGTATCCCCTTCTCCTTACTCTCGCTTGTACTACCTCGAGACAAGACCTCCGGAAGCTGTGCCTTGTCTCTGGACCTTCCGTCTGAGTGGTCATCTGCACCGATTTTTTCTATCCTTCCTTCCTTTCCGCCCGCACTCCACTTCTCCTACGTTCTTTGGCGATCGATCTAGCTTCCACTTCGGCAGCGTGCCGCGATTGCTTCCCAGCCTTCACGTTAATACTAGCGTGGGATACCGACGGCTGTGGGCTGCTGATGTACTGCTTGCAAGGCGCTTCTAAGGCAAAGCCGTCTTTTAGCCTCTACTGAACCGGTCATAGACAAAAAAAGGTGACGTCAAGAGTTACGTTCCTGGTAGTCGTATTCAGGTGCCCAGGGCTGTGAGGCCGCTTTCTTGCTTTCAGCGCACGTGCCTTAAACTTCGTGTTCGCCACATTTTTCTCTGCACCATCTCGATCCGTTTTCCTCTATTGTCTTGGGACTGCTTGAACACTTTCGGCTTAATTCTATCTTAAGCTTGCCGTGATGTCACAACCAACGCTTGTATAGCTGCATCAGATGTGTCTCAAGGATAAAGAGGCAAGAAACAAATAAACACGTTATAAGTTTTGTGTGAATAAAAACAACTCGCAACATTGAAAGCTTCCTTTCACTGCAGGTGAAATGGTCGATGAGAGATCCAGACAAATCTCACACTGATGTCCTCTCCGCCAGTTGAATTAGATGTGTAAATGTTTGGGGGCTCGCATTTTTATTATATTTAGGTGCGCTAGAAGCTCAAAACAATTAGCTGCATTCCTATGAAGCTAGGGTTCCCACCTGTTTGTTCATACCTTTTGTTAGCATTTACGTACAGGAAAGAAATTTGTTTTTCGCGCCGTTTCCTGCACCGAAGTTCTCTGCTTTATGGACTATAGCTGTGGCTAAACTACTGGACTTTTAACTATAGCCACAGAATGGAGAACTGTTTATATTCCGCGTTTTATTGTTCGATGTGAAGAACTGAAAAATACATCTATTAACGCATTTATGTTCACAAAGTACCGTATTTCTCACCCATGCCACCAAGGTTAGGTTTTTTTTCCTGTTAATTAATGAAGAGTTGTGGCTCTATTTTTGTCTTCATCTTGTAGTATCTGATTCTCTCGTCTCGGCTACGTCGTCCTCGTCCAGTCAGCTCTATGTTTAGTCCTTGATGTTTAACCAACCGGACAAAAATTCTCGTTTAATAATGATTAAAGCGGCACCGCGCGTTGTGCCCTCGTGTTCTTCGTCCTGTGTTTCTGTGCTAGTTTTCCTTCTTCCATAACGACTTCAAAAAGCAACCCTTGCAAATATGTTTTGCAAGGTCTCTTCTTTACGTTTTTATGAGCTATAAGCTCGACTGGAAAGTCCCTGAAAGCACTCTTTATCCTCTTTACTTAAACATGAATATATTTTGAGCTAAAATATTTTCGCTTCACATCTTGGGATTATTGCGCTCAGCAGAACGTGTTAAGTTACGCTAAGCATCCCTGACGAGATATGTTGCCAGTTGATGATTTTTGCGCCTCGGTGTTTCTCGTTATTACACGAGCATGCGTCTGAGAGAAATAACGGCTGTCAGAGGTAGACGGCGAACCGTCAAGCTATATCCAGAGATCTTTAAACTTTCTCTTTACTGCTTCGACGACAAACTTTGCGCGTGCAGCATCTAGAACATTCCAAGGCGTTGGATATGTGTTGGTAGAATAGGATAGGATAACTTTGTTGAGCTCTAGCGCAAGTGCTTGTATGCGGTTCAGATGAGTCCATCTCCGCAACGGTCGGTGGCCTCTATTCCAGGGCTTCACTGGATGCTGCCGTCAGCTGAGCTCGCCGTATCAGACCAATATGGTCATCGCGGCAGTCGCTGGAGAGCATACCCTTGCTTTGCTCCGCACTTGGCTTTGGTATAATTGGAACGACGTCGACTTTTTGACATGCCCAGGTTATGTGACATAGTGTAGGTTTTTTATGGCACCACAGACACTTGTGTTTTTAAAGTGTGGGGTGGTTTTACTTAGTGTGTTTAGGTTTGGATATGAGCGCGTTTGTAGTTGTCTCCATGTGACAGCCGCTTCTTTGTTTAAGGATTTGTGCGGTGGTGGGTACCGCATCCTGCTGCCTTTATAGTTTTTTAGTATGGCCGAGTATTCCTGAGGTACTGGCAGGGATTCCTCACGGTCGTTGACGTTGGATGCTCGGTAGTTAGAATATCCTCGAGCTATCCTGTCCGCCTCTTGGTTTGCTGCTACCTCTGTGCGCCCCGGTACCCAGATGATCTGATGTTTGATCGGTTCGGAATCTGCACAGCCCTGCATGCCTGCGAAGTGAATATAGGCATGGTCGAGCCTGGCGTCAGTGGCGACAAGCAGCAACCCGGAAGTGACCAGAGCTTGTTTCTCAGAGAGTTGTGGCAGTTCGAGGGAAGCGAGCGCCCCCTATTATCGCCTCTTCAAATGGCTCACTAACCTTAGAAAGACGCCGCGGGAACAACGTAACGCTGTGTCCACCTTTTATGAGGGCATCTAGCGTGCTTTCTTCCCATTTCGCGAGTCGTTAGGAGGGATCTGAAGGAAGAGCCTCGTGTACATGGACACTAAGAAGGGCTCAAGATATGTGCTTTGTTCAAGAGACACGTACAAAAGTGTCGCATGAGGCAACCGCTGGGTGACGTGATAAGATGTTACAAAGCGTTATACAGGTTATAAGACGTTATAAGCATGGCTGACGCGATAAGAGTACAGAGAGGTACGTGCATAAAAGTTGGCGAAAACTTCCGCAGAGTTCAGGGACGATGCAAGTCAAGCTGGATCTGAATAACAAAGAACAAAATTGTTCTGCTTCAGAAAAGAGCATCTTGCTTTTCACCGTCGCCGTATCATTAAGGAAAAAAAACAACATCCGCTTGCAGCTTGTTGTTGAAAAAAATAATAGTTCTTCCGGATGTACTTCCGGAGCAAAGCGATCTTTTTAGGTTTGTGCATTTTGTTATGGAAAAGCAGGCTCTTCTACATGACGCCCCGCAGAAGTTTCTCGTGAGGATGCTAGATACGCAATGTCTTTCTGCGTTCAGCATTAGCAGGGCGAATCGTATTCAAGGGAGTATAATACTTATCTCTGCCTAAGCGCGCGTTTTCTGAGCTCGCGAAGAGAGCTCCTCATACGCCTTAGGGCAAAGACGTTGCCTGAATACAGCTTTTAGATAAGTAGTGCGCTTTGTGAGACAGAAATTGTAGCGACAATGCTGCTGGCCGCCTCGAGCACTTTGGGTAGTCTGTTTGGTTACGAAACAACAAAGAAAAAAATAAATGGCAAGACATAAGTTTGTCAGTGGAATGAATTTGGAACCACTTGATATAGATGTAACTTTCACTACAGAAGTCCCCGAGGTAATTTGCATTCTCCGAAGGTGTATTTTGTCTAGCGTAAACTTCCCTTTCAAATTTTCTCTGCGAACTGAATAAACTTGCAAAACATAGCTTCCGATTCAACCATGTTGCAACAATTAGTCCTTACTTCGCACGCACTGACGTGTTTCGTGTTACTTCTCTCATGATGTGATAATAGAATCAACTGCCTACTCATGTTATGCATAGCAGTATAACAACCCATCAAACAAGTATCGACGAATATTTTAATTAGAAATAACCTGTTGTTTCCTATGTGATGTACTGTAACATTTTAACGCGATAGCGTTGAAGGCCTTCTTGTTCAGAAAATCCGTTGTCGGTGTTGCGGGCGTCCGCGTTGTAAGCGACAAATCACGAGCATCAGCCTTGTAAGAGACAGCTGGGCCATCTGGCTCACGTGCTGTTCCATCGCCATCACATCCTGCCCACCGGATAGTGAGCAAAGTGCCCACCGTGGCAGGTGACAGGTAAATTAATGATTGGTTGCTCGGGAAGAACAACCTTGGCAGCGCAAGGCCCACCGCTGGAAGCATCGGCCTAATCAGGGCAGTGGCGCATCGCTTAAATGCTGAACCACTGCCCCAAGAGGGGTATGAAGGCTACCAGGGAATGTAAAGTAGAGAATGCCTTCCTGCATATATCAGAATTTATTATCCTATCGCGGCATCTACTTAAGGCGGTGCCTAAGTGTTCACTCCAATTTATGCGTATTTTTCGCCTTCTGTGCGACTAGCTTCAGCGTAGCAGTATTCGAATGTTGTGTTTGCATTGATTTAACAAGAAACATTTGTTGTTATAATGTCGCACTTTTAAAATTTCAGTCTCTAGCCAAGTTTTCTTCGAATAGTTTATATTCTCTACCTCTCATGATCCTCCTCAACTGAGGGTTAACAATGCGAACAAATAAAAAATAAAAAGAGAAATCCAGGGAATAACAAAATATTCCTGGTATAACCACCTTTTTTTCGACAGCCTCGAGCTCCGCTGCTTTTCGCACTGCACGTTGCTATCGCCTTTGCGGGTTACTCCACCGGCAGTCGCTAATCACGAGACTCCGGGTTCCGCATTTCCTTTAAGCGAAGTAAACACAAATTGGTTAGTCTAAGGCTATGGGAATCAACATCTTCCTGAAGAGATTTTAGCTAACCTCTTTGGTTGATCATTTAAATGTTCCATATTATCTAACTGCTAACTCGTTATCATCCACAGTACGGCTTAATATACGTCTATCGTATACTGCATCGATACTTCTTACTACATTGTTTCATGTTATGTAAACCAGGTACTCTTCGAGTACAAAGTGCATCATTGCGTTTTTTGACTGTGCGGTTTGGGGGACTTTTGGTGCGCCACAATAAAATTTATGCGTCCTTGGACCGCGGCTCCGCCCGTGCTCAGATGCTCCCCGCTCCTCTCCACTTCGCGGTTCCACTGCGGGCGGGGCACAGTTTCCTGCGTAGTACGTGCGTGACGGAGTATGCGATTTGATTGACGCCGCTCTGCGGTCCCTGTGGGTGCGTGGTTTTAGAATGGGGCCAGAGATAGCCCAAATTAGCTAAGCCACAGCGGTGAGCGTAATCGCTTTTTCGAAATTGTATAATCTGATATGGCTATTACCTACATCATCATCATCATCATCATCATCATCATCATCATCATCATCATCATCATCATCATTATTATTATTATTATTATTATTATTATTATTATTATTATTATTATTATTATTATTATTATTATTATTATTATTATTATTATTATCAGCTTGACTACACCCACTGCAAGGCAAAGGTTTCTCCCATGTCTCTCCAATTAACTCTGTCCTTTGCCAGCTGCGTTCATTGTATGCCCGCAAACTTGTTAATCTCATCCGCCCACCTAACCTTCTGCCGTTCCCTGCTACGCTTGCCTTCCCTTGGAATGCATTCCATTACCCTCAAGGACCAGCGGTTATCTTGCCTTCGCATTACCTGCCCTACCCAAGCCCATTTCTTCCTCTTGATTTCGTCTAGGACGTCATTAACACGCTTTTGTTCCCTCATCCAGTCTTGCCCGCTTCCGGTCTCTTAACGTTACACCTATAATTTTCCTTTCCATGGCTCGCTGCGTGGTCCTCAATTTATGTGAAACTTTTTCACTAGACTCCACGTTTCTGGCCCGTAGGTGAGTACCGGTAAGATACAGCTGTTGTGCACTTTTGTCTTGAGGGAAATTGGTGAACTGCCATTCTTGATGTGTGAGAAGCTGCCAAATGGGATCCGCCCCATTGTTATTCTTTTATTTATTTCTCGGTAGCGATCCAGATCTGAGGTCTATATGCGTGCCCTAAGTAGACATATTGTCACGCAGTTGTGACTGCAATCCGGAGAGCATAAATTTAGCTAAAATGGCGTCTAAATAATTTTTTTTGTTTGGAATGACTCGCGCCCACAATGAGCTGAATCACTCGGCGGTGGCGTAGCAACAAGCGTGCTCGGCATTAGTCGAATAGAATTCCCGCCGCTCTTGGGCGTGCTCAATTTAAAAGTGATAGCGAAATTTTGAGATACGGCGTGCAAAGTTACCACGACATTCTGGAACAACGTAGAATCAGCTCCGCCTGGATGCGATCAACACAGAAAAATCTGGACGCGTCTTGCAAACGAAGCGACCGAGCCGCTCGTCGGAAGCTTTGAAGAATAAACAACCAAACAGTACAAGGATCAGCAGAAATATACCTTCCAGCACCTTGCAACTGATTGCAAACTGCTAACTACAAATCTCAAATCACAATCCAGCGAGGAAGATGATAATTCAAAAATTAACCAATTGAATTTAGTTATAGTTTACATGATTCACCTCTTTTTGACGATTGGGAATACTGGTATTGCTATGCCCAAATAGCTCCTCCACTCAAAAACTCTGTTTTTTTAATGGCCGCCTCGGTGGCTCAGTGGTTATGGCGCTCGGCTACTGACCCAAAAGACGCGGGTTCGATCCCGGCCGCGGCGCTCGAATTTCGATGGTGGCGAAATTCTAGAGGCCCGTGTACTGTACGATGTCAGTGCACGTTAAAGAACCCTTGGTGGTTGAAATTTCCGGAGCCCTTCAATACGGCGTCCCTCATAGCCTGAGTCGCTTTGGGACGTTAAACCTCATAAACCATAAACCTATTTTTAAATATTAGTGGTGGGTTTGCCTGAAACGTCTGCTATATTTCCTCATATCTAACCATCATTTCGCTGCAGTGGCATTCTGACGAAGCGTTACTTTAAATGCAGTGTATGATTCGGTGTTTACCATTCGTTTTTGCAGTCGCACAATGCAAGATATCCAGACTGAATAAAAGTAATGTATCATGTATCAGAAATAAAACAAATGCGCTCCTTTTAAGGTATAGCGTTCAAAATCTCAAGAATGAGTCGTTTGTTTAGTTTAATAAAGCAGTGGGTGATTTACTTACCACGACTACATTGAAGCCAGTTTAATGATGACATCTAAAAGAGTGCGGTGAGGGGCTAGTTGGTACGACATTATGGAAACAATGAATAACTGCGGAAAAAGGACGGGACAAGAGAGAAGAATCACACGAGACAAGCGCAGACTAACAACTGGTTTATTGCACCAACGCCTCCTTCCTTCGACAACAAAGCGAATGCGCACCAACCGCAAAGACAAAACCCATAATCGTCACGTCAAACCAAGAAACT
Organism: Amblyomma americanum; assembly: GCF_052857255.1. Classification (NCBI taxonomy): domain Eukaryota; kingdom Metazoa; phylum Arthropoda; class Arachnida; order Ixodida; family Ixodidae; genus Amblyomma; species Amblyomma americanum. Next base: position 156,743,972 of record NC_135500.1, read on the forward strand.
CCCACTCCTTGCGGTACAGGTGTATGGAAGCCTCGCTAACACATTTGTCAGGCCCTAATCTCGCGATTTCCAAGCCTTCGATAACTTCACGTTCTTTTTTGTCCCTCGCGCGTCCGATAATCTTAGTCCTGCCGTAAAGTGGAGTGTAATCTTTATCGTCATGTTTGCCGGTCTTACAATGCCTAGGCAGAGGCTGCCCTCTAGAATCAGCTAAGGAATTGGCGTGCTCTAATAATCTAATGTTGACGCAGCGGCCAGTTTGCCCTACGTACACCTTACCACAGCTCAGCGGAATCTGATAGATTACATTTGATCTGCATTGCACAAACTTGTTCCTGTGGTTGGTGCTACACTCAATCATCTTTTGCCTATCTGGTATAACCAAAATGCACAAAACGCGACAGCTTGCAAGGTGCCGAAAAAAGGACCTCCACGCCGAATTTACCGGCGACCCTCTGTAGGCCGTGCGAGACCCTGTGAACACAGGGGATAACTTCATACTTCCGCCTCTCCTGGGCATCCGCCCCACGAGGCCTTGAGTTTTGGCGGAAGGACTTCAACAGGGACTCGGCGAAGAAGGGCAAGCGGAAAATCGGCAGACCGAAGGTGATCCATCTGCACATCAAAGCTAGCCTTAACCTTATGAGGGCAGGACTTTGTTAACGAAGCCCTGAGGCAAGTTGACGAAATACCCCTGTTGACCAGCTTCGAATGAGACGAGTTGAAGGGCAAGAGTGCCCTTTTTGACCTAGGCATGTACGCCCAGCATAGGTGGTCAGGACTGTTAAAGAACAATATTAAGTCTAAAAATTGCAAACAATAATTTTCAGGACGTTCAATGGTAACATTAAATCTGGCAAAAGCAGACTTAAAAGATGCTAAAACCTCCCTCGCCACCTGTGTTAAGTTATCGTTGTGGTCAATATATAAAAGGATTAAAAAGTCATCGACGTATCGGAACATCCGAACGATACGGTCGTCAGAAAGTACCCGCGATAGCGAGCGGCCAATTTCAGCTAAAAGGATCTCAGATAGAACGGGAGCTACACACGAACCAATACAAATGCCAGGTTTCTGCACGCAAAATTTATCCTTAAAACTCACAATCGTTGAAGAAAGATATACCTTAAGCAATTCCCAAAAACCTTCCACAGAAATACCACACGCATTCTGGAAAGACACAACACCAGATCGTTCGATACAGTTCCGGACTGCGCGGAAAAGGTCATCGTGGGGAAGGGTGTAGAACAGCTCTTCAATATCAACCGAGAAGCCCGAGTTAACAGCAGAAAGGCTATCCCCTAACATTTGCGCCACTCGGTCCGAGCTGCTGACCTTGTGCGGATCGTCGGGCGCCAGACTTCCCAGATGGCGCAGAAGGTACCGACTGACCATAGCTTGCCAGGATCCAGTCTCCGTAACAATGGCTCTAAAAGGGCACTCCACCTTGTGGCTCTTGGCACTGAAGAACACAGTGAGCACAAGGCTCTTGTTCTTCACCACTTCACTTTTTAGCCGGTCGAGTTTCAGGTCCCTTAACCGTGCAACCACCTTTGCTTTCCCTTTGGACGGCTTCAGATCTGTGCTCCTAAAGTTCTTCAAGACAGCTGACATGGCCTTATCACTAAAAAGCTTCTGAGGCAAGACCACAAAGCCTCCTTCTTTATCGGCCATCATCAAAGCGAGGTCAGAGTTTCTAAAATAACTTGCCACATATATCACCATGGAATTTCCTCTCTTCTTGCTTTTGAAAGTGTTGCGGATCGTATGAACACATTCTAAATGGCAACGTTCTTTCTATTCACCTTGAACTTTGTCAGCAATTCTATGCGCCGTCGCCAATGCCTCGTGCTTGCTCAGGGGGACTTCCAGGCTGAACTTCGGGCCCCTGTTATGGACACTCTTAACGTTGTGTGGAACGACCGCCCCTCCAAGGTAGGAAACCAGAACAGCACCAACCTGTTTCTTGGGGACCTTGGGCAGGCTCAGTCGCCACAAATTCCAAAGGAACTCGGCTCTTGCCTCAGCCAGGACCTGGTAATCCCTGAGTGAGAAAAAGAACGTGAAGTTATCGAAGCCTTGGAAATCGCGAGATTAGGGCCTGACAAATGTGTTAGCGAGGCTTCCATACACCTGTACCGCAAGGAGTTGGAGTTTCTTGGTTTGACGTGACGATTAAGGCTTTTGTCTTTGCGGTTGGTGCGCATGCGCTTTGTTGTCGAAAGAAGGAGGCGTTGGTGCAATAAACCAGTCGTTAGTCTGCGCTTGTCTTGTGTGATTCTTCTCCCTTGTCCCATCCTTTTTGCGCAGTTATTCATTGTTTCCTTAATGATGACGGCGAGAATTACCTGTCCGCGTTCTTACGTAGGAAGCCAACAGTCACTAAATCAAGAAAAGCATCGAGAAATGTTTTGTTTTCTTTGTTTTTCGGGTGTTAATCAATGAAATATTAATAGCGTAAACATTCCATACATTAAAGATAATTGATTAGAAATTAGAAGAAAGACAGCTACATGTTACCGGTTAGATTCCAACCCACGAGCTCTGACTTTCGCGTCCGGTGCTCCACCAATTGAACTGCGGCGGCAGTTGTCCAATCTTTTATTTTCGAGGGTATTTATGTTCGATGAGCGTGCTCACCAGCGCCACACTCGTCCATAGCGGCGAACGTAGTAAGTATTGTACTGCCGCGAGTGTCACGTGGAACTTGGTCGACGGAGCTGTGTGTGAACCCTCTTAAGCTACCTATGGGATCAAGACTGCAAGAATCGAGGCCATCGATAAGCTGGTGAACATGCAAGGGTGTGGAAATGAGGGTCATTATGACGTAGAGGTGAAGTGCGCCAAGAGTCATCGAAACCGACCGAAGCGTAGGAAACGCTTCTGTTTGTGGATTTGTGGTGCTGTCCTTTTTAGGTTTGAGGTATTATCATTTTCTTTAAGCCATAAAATAATTGCACTACTAATTTTGCATACAGAAACACCACGAATTTAGAAATAGAAACATTTACCTACGTTTTCCTTGCTTTCCTTACCCTTGTCTTCTCCACGTTCTCGACGTTTAAAGACACCCACACAGTACCGAATCAGATCGAGCAACTGAAAACCTAATAATTGCTAGGTAATGATATGCTAAACAGAAAACTTGATTGACGCCAGATGAAGCAATATTTCGTTTTAATTTCACGCAGGTCTGGATCTCGCTAGCCTGATAGACTAATGTTTTGTGTGCAAAGAGTTCTGCTTGGAATGCAAACGTTCTGCCGGTCAGCCCGTCATCCTGCATACCTTGTAACGATGCAAACTGAGCGCATATAAGCAAGAATTGTGTTACCCAGGTAACTTTGACTACGCAGTATCGAAAATGCTTAGTAATGCTGGTATATTACTTTCTCAAAGTTCATCCCAGAAGTGGCATCCTCATGTCTATTTTATTACAAGCCAATATTGCACAGCGCAACTTACTGATATGTCAATTTGCCGCAACCGTCTTAAGCAGACACTCTTACGATCTGAAAAACAAGCCTTCTAAACTATATTACAGAATATTCATGACGCTTGGTTTTTCAGAACTGTAGAGCGTAAGGATAGGTAACAAATGTTATCAGCAGGCTAGATGGCTGATGCGAAACCAGACCAGTGCTCCTCAGAAACGCTCAGCGCTCAAATTTCCGTCGAACGGTGCACTAAAGCTTTCTATCCCTACCCCTCCCTTATCCATCTTGCTGAAGATGGAAAGAAAAAAAAAGGCATCATGTTTTCTGATACGTGTGTAATTAAAGAATACATGTGATATAAAAATACGCTGACGCATTCCTATTTTGTTCCACTCCGTATTGTTTCTTTTGTATATTTCTACTCCAGCCTTCCTAAAACTCTTGCTGTTTTCGGTTCTTTTCGGACGGCTACAATCACCTACAAAGTAACCAGAAAAAAAAGTATCATTCCAAAGAGAAGAAATGCACCGTGACAGCTTCTTCAAGACGTAGATTTATTTCACCTTGTTCGAATATGAGATCGAGACAGAGTGGCGTGTCTAGACATTCGCCGGATTTCAAAATGTGTTGACCATGCCTCGCGGCGAGGCGGGCGACTTTCACCGTCAGCGTCTTTGTGGACGGTATCTACGGAGCTCATATATTTGGACTGCAATGCAGACGGTATCGAATTACTTCTGCTACTAGTTTATTGTTCAGACGAACGGTAGTGCCCGTGTAAACAGATGGCAACTCAGAAAGGCTGCATTGACTCAGAAACGCCCAGCGATAGCGAAATTTTGCAGCTTGTGATAGTCTCTTTTTTAAGTAGAAAACGTCTGCAGAAGAGGAGTGAGTCGTAACTGCTTTGAACAAGCAAGGAACTCAAGAGTCCCGCCAGGGTCCATGCTGAGGACTGGGTGCTTCTCGTTATAGGGAAATCTAGGAGTCATATGCCGTCCGTGAAAGAGGGTGCGTAAAAAAAAAGTAAAGCTATTCAAGATATTGCGCAAACTTTTAAGCCCTTCTCCCCTTTTCACCCCTCTCAACGGCGGAGGAGGGTAGGTAGCATGAGGTGGCAGAAATTAATTTTCAAGCAGAATGGTCTTGGCCCATTTAGTGTAGAAAACCGCCACTAACGACTTGTGGTGTTGGACCTATTTCTAACTGTTTTCGTCGAGCATATGTGATGGATGCGCATTTGTATCCTTAACATGCAATTCAAAAAATAAAATTTGGTTGGAAGCCAGGATTTCACCTGGTAATGCATCAGCTGAGCTCGGTTGAAACTTTGTATGGATGCTTGGGTGCGAGTGACTGTGCTTATGTGGAAAGGCCTTCCATAGGTGATGTCTTGCTTTCTATTTAGTTTTTCAGCCTTTACCAATCACATTTGGTAGCTTGCTTAGTTTTAAGGGTTGCTTAAACGTCTACAGGGAGTAGTGTATACACGTCACTCTATTATGTTAAAATTAAAAAGAAGAAATACGTGCCACCCCCCCCCCCCCCCCCCCCCAGAAGAGCGCTCAATACCCTGGTACCCCAGCAAAAAAAAAAATGCTGGCGGTTTAGCACCGCTAAGCACATAACACTGTGCGAAAGCACAGCTTCCTTGCAGGTGGACGCCACTGCCATCTACCTGACAGCGTGATTGAGGTGTCCACTGACCCAGGGAGCCAGCTATGCCCTCTTAGAGCTCTCGCACACCGGCCTGCGGAGCTGATCTGTTCGCGCCACCGTGGGTTGGAATCGGAGTCGTGGATATTTAATTGATTTCTTTTTATTTATCACTTTAACTTGACACAAATTCAATAACTCAGCAAGCATGCAAATATCCCAAAATCTTGCCCATAAAGAGGTTGACCCATCAGTGTAGTGCTTCGCACTAAGAGGAGGACGTAGCTGACGCTGTATTTCTGTGTTGTGTTATAAAACACCTGAAGATGGTTCTGGAGATTCATTTGTTCGGTCGCTGTTTTGAAGCGCTCTAAGATATTGTCACAAAGAAGAAGCTGGCAGTGGCTTGCGACGGAGCGCTCACGCTAGGCCAGCGGCCAATCAATCATCTCTTTGTCATTATTCATCGCGTCTCATTATTTGGCTGGCCGCCACGTAATAATATTTTGGCATTTTTTTGTGTCTGATGTTCATTTCATGAGGTCATTGGGCCTTGTGTGAACAGGATGCAACTCTGCGGTGTGGGATTCCGGTGCGTCAAGTTCCAATTAAGAAGTGAATTATTTTATCTAGTTCGTCGTTAACCACCACGGTGGTCTGTGGCCGCTACTAGTCGATTGAGCCCTACATTTAGAGGTGTTCTGATCATAATAAGTTACGCTCTTGAGTTGATGCTCTCGGGCAGTAAATGCCATTCTGAAACCTTCGTCATTTGTATTTGATCCAGCAAGAGCTTCATAGGCAAAGTCAACCGAAATGAAAAAAAGAGGTTGAATTCGAGATCAAGAAGCCTCGCATTCAGGAAAGTGGCAGGTATGATAAGAGTACCTCTGTCTACGCAGTGATGGAGAGGACATGGAATGCGACGGAGCCCCGTGCACATAATGCACCAGGATAGAATACCAGTTGCGCCCCGCCCCTGAGAGGATGGTTTGTAGCTTTTGGCATGTGAATCTGAACCGAGCGTGGACAGATGCGGTTTCAGCAGCAAAGGAGAAAGTAACTCCATTTCGATTAAATATAGATGCCATCTGTGTAAATGTTGCTTCCTTGCCATATGGTAAGCGCCTGCTATTGCTATCTGATTGCTCTGACATACCCAAATAACGTTGAAAAATTCGTCATTTTCCTTTTCAGTACTGCGCTGAGCACCGTCTTAAATTTTTTTATGAGACGCAGGAGCCATCTCGGATCGCCGCCAGATCAGGTACCAGCGCTAAGAAGATGAAGAGGTGGAATCCTGTCTCCTTTACTCAGTGATGATTTCAGAGAAGACCATCCAGTATCACAGGAAAGAGCGCAATCAGGCTTTACAAGCCATCTTATGGAAGAATACGTTGAATCCGCCTTCGTTGCTTCATTTGGCAACGGTTTGCTACACGGCGAAGAGCTCTCGCACTTTGCACAGATGAGAGATCTCTTCGGACGATCATGATCACGTCGAGTTTAAACCACTCCTGAAAGCAAAGTGCGCGATCAGTGGTGGTAACCGTTCCGCTGAATTTTCGGGTTGCCTTCAGAACAGATATTGTTCAAACCTCTGCTGCCACGAACTAATTCATGGAATACCACCTGTTCACATGAAATGGTGAGTAGTGCGGCAGAGTCTAGTTCAATATCAACAGCCGCAGGCCTTGCACTGGGAAAAATACCTGTGCGTGCTAAAAAACTTTGATGGTCAAAATTAAAGCAGTTAAGTGCATGATGCAGATTCAGGCAAGTAGCACACGTCAGCGTTGAAGAGGCCTGCTAGGCGGACGTCTGGCAGCCGAGTGAAAAATCCTGCCCCCCCCCCCCCTCCCCCCCCCCGCCGTGTCATTGCAACGTCCTACCTAGTGTTTGTAATTCTA